>NC_052157.1:53659608-53835024 GCF_902713615.1 Scyliorhinus canicula
CAGGTTTGCCCAGGTTAAATTTGTAGCTCGAGAAGGTTCTAACTCTCTCAGTATTTGCAGTATTGCCTCAGTCCCTCCTGTGGCTCGAGACATAGAGGAGCAGGTCATCTGCATAGTGTCTCTGTGCTCAGTAAGTGATGGTTTTGACGTCCCTGACCTTTTCTGCAAAGGTGAAGGGCTGGCATTCTATGTGAATGTCACTGGGTGGGGTGTGAGCAGGGGCCCTGCGGCCTGGTGTTGACAGGAATGTGGTTCCCCTGCTTGGGGAATGCCACCCGGATGGTTCCGTGACTTCATGCGAGCGCCTGGGACCTGTTGGGAGGATGAAACTCCTGTTGTTTGTCTTGCCTCAATGTCAGAGTGGAGCCGCCCTCTCCCTGGGGGTGGGACTGGTTGAGTCACTAGTAAGGGTTTGGTCTTCAGTCTCCAACTTTCGGTGATCAGTGTACAGGCTGGATGTGGCCCTGGAGAACAATCACAGATATTGATATATTCTTTAAAACATTTCTTTGCAAATTTCCCAACTAGATATAGCAATATTGGGAATGTGGCCAGTCAGACTGTATAGCATCATCCAATCAGGTTATGAGTCTCTTTTGCTTTGCAAAGGCAGTATGTCACGATGACGGATGTGCTGGCCGAGTATTGGCTGCAACACGGGGGCCATGATACTCCCAGGAACACATGTAATCACTGATCAAATCGGGGCAGTAAAAATCTGGAACTGCCACTGCTGGATTGGGGGCTCCTCATGTCGCTGTGTCACAGGCTCGCGGCGGGGGGGGGGGGGGGCGTGTGGCGGCGCGTGGCGGCGCGTGGGCCCCCTCCTGTCCCTGTGACACAGGCTTGCTGTGTAAAATAATTCTCCTAGAATCTACAGGGCAGAAAGTCTATTCGACTCATCGGGTCTACATCGGCCCCTGAAAGAGTACCCTACCCAAGCCCACACCTCCATCCTATCCCTGTAACCTAGCAATCCCACCTAACATTTGGACACTATGGGGCAATTTATCATGGCCAATCCACCTAACCTGTACACCTTTGGACTATGGGAGGAAATCGGCGTACCAGGAAGAACGCCGACACGAGGAGAACGTGCAGACTCCGCACAGACTGCGCCCCAAGCCGGAATCGAACCCGGGTCCCCTGGTGCTGTAAAGCAACTGTGGTACCGTGCTGACCCTTGAACTCCCAACCCCCACTCTGGTTCTTTTCTTGAATCAATCTGTGTCCCCCTCTGGTGACTGAGCCTCCTGCCGCTTGGGAAACACTTTTTTTTTCTCCTTTATTGACTCTATGCAAATCCCTGTCCATGATTGAGAACGTCTCCCCTTAACCCTCTCTGCATCGAGGGGAGCGACACTGAGGGTGGGGTGGGGAGGTTGAGCTGACGTATCCGCACTGCCTCTGACTGTCCGCCCATTGTGTGTAACTGTGTCTCTGGCCCTCTGCAGCTCGCTTCCCTCGCCCTCTTTGCTGAGACAATATGGGTGGTGACTGACCAGTTCCGGATCTATCCCGTCCTGGGTGCCTCGGGTAAGGATGACGTCTTTGCCGGTGCTTGGATTGCCATCTTCGTCGGATTCGCCTTTTTCTGTCTGTCCGTCTTTGGGATCCTGGCTGTCCTGAGTGAGAGTCGCACGATGGTCATTACCGTGAGTACCCGCTTGGTGGTAGGGTGGGGGGCGGGCGCTTACGGGGTTTAACAAGATACTGGGAGCAAGTGGGGAATATGATTGGCATGGGGGGGGGGGGGGGGGGGGGAGAGGCGGGAGAATGTGGATTTGGAAGGACGGAGATTTGCTGGAGCCGCCAGACTCCGGGGTTCGTCGATCGCACTTTTGCCGTCAGAGGCACAGGAAGATCCCAGAATCCGAGCCTGATCTCGTCCCAGGTATTGAGACCCGCTCTCCGCATGCACACAGATCCCAGGCCTGCGCTGTGAGCTGCTTTCTGGGATGGGTGGGTGGGGGTTATAATTGGACTCGGTGCCACTGGGGCACATGGTTCACACTGCAGTGACGAGCCCCACCAACCCCACCCGTGGGAATTATGGGTGGGGACGGAGAGGGTGGGGATGGATTTATGAAGAAGGGGATGTGATGTCCACTGCAGTTCCGGGGGGCCGGGGGCCATTATTGAGAGGTGGGTTTGATTGTGAATACTGATTGACTGTGTCATTCTCTCTTTCCGTCCCTCAGTACCTGGTGCTGATGATCATTGTCTACATCTTCGAAGCTGCCTCCTGTATCACAGCGATTACCCACAGAGATTACGTAAGCACCAGACACTCTAACCGCCCAATCAGAAAGCTGAGTTAGGCATAGCCTTCCTTGCTCTTCCCTAGTTGGAGAAGGACCCTCTGCTCAGATGTGGGCCTCACTGGCTGGGTCTGGCATTCATTGCCCATCCCTAATTGCCCCTTAAGAAGGTGTTGGTGAGCCGCTGCCTTGAACTGCTGCAATCCCTGAAGTGTAGGTACACTCTCCGTGCTGTTAGGGAGGGAGCTCTAGTTATGACCCAGCCACAGTGAAGGAACAGCCGACCCAGCCAGGATGTTGAATGACTTGGTGGGGAACCTCCAGGTGGTGGTATTCCCAGGTATCTGCTGCTCTAGTATTTCGAGATGATAGAGGTCATGGGTTTGGAAGGTGCTGCTTAAGGATCCTTGTGAATTCCTGCAGTGTATCTAGTAGATGGTACACCTGGGCTGTTAGTGGTGGAGGGACACTTTGGGAGGGAGTTGGGGTTGAGTTTTTTGACATCTGAATGCCGGTTTGTGGGGGGTCAATGAGGCTGTTGACCCCTGATAATGTGGGGGTCTCGGCCAGATCACCCCTTGTGGAAACTGCTTCTCATAAAACCTTTTTTTCCCCTCGACTCTGCAGCTCACTTCGAATCCTAAATTTGTGAAGAAGCAGATGTTGCAGTTTTACGGGGACACTGCCACGAACTCGGGCCGTGATCTCACAGTAATGTGGAACCGGGTGATGCAGCAGGTAAGGGGGAGAGAGATGCAGACTGATCTCTGTGGCCTAAAGGGTGATATTCTTCTGGGGGAGTGGGGGGGAATGTGGGAACATGAGGCCCATTCGGGCCCCTCCAGCCTGTTTCTTCATTTTATCATTGAAACATGGAAAGCAGGAGGAGGCCATTCAGCCCTTCGAACCTGCTCCGCCATTTCATTATGATCATGGCTGATCATCCAACTTATCCCTTATCTCTTTCTCTCTTTCCCCCCCCACCCCTCCATATCTCCACTAGAGCAAGAACATCCATCCTCTGCTAAGGAGACCAAAACTGCACACAATACTCCAGGTGTGGCCTCACTAAGGCCCTGTATAATTGCAGCAACACATCCCTGCTCCTGTACTCCAATCCTCTCGCTATGAAGGGCACAATACCATTTGCGTTTGTTACTGCCTGCTGTTCCTGCTCGCCTTCAGTGATTTGATGTACGAGGACACTCTGGTCTCATTGCACATTCCCCTCTCCTAATTTATGGCCATTCAGATAATAGTTTGCCTTCTCGAATTGCTACCAAAATGAATAACCTTGCACTTATCCAAATTATACTGCATTTGCCCACTTGTCCAACAGGATCTCTGCATCCTCCTGACAGCTCACCCTCTGAGATGAAGCTGATCTGTGCCTCAACTCCATCTCTTTCTTCCCCCCCCCCCCCCCCCCCCCCCCCCCCCACTGGCTCCCTAACCCTTAATCCTCTTACCCAACAGAAATCTATCCATCTCTGTTTGAAATCACTAATTGACTCCTCACCGCTTCAACCGCTTATTTTCAGAGAGAACATTCCCGATTTCCTTTCCTTTCCTCCTTTTGTGTGAGGCAATGCTTCCTGACGCCCCCACCCACCAAAAGAATCTGTTTCTCTCTCTCTCTCTCTCTCTCTCTCTCTCTCTATCGAATCCTTTTCTCATTTCCAACCCCTCGATCCAGACTGGGGATGAACACAAGCCCGGTCTGTGTGACCTGCTCTCTGAATGTAACTCTTCCAGCCCTGGGAATGTTCTGATGAACCTGAGCCTTGTCACTCCCACGCCAGCCAATGATGTGGCGTTCTCCACCCTAGCGTCAGCTTTTTTTTTTTCATTTTGGGGTTTCTATCTCCGGGACCGCTCAACTCCAAACTTTAGCTTGGCGGGTTAATCCGGAAAGTTCTTCCGACCCTGGCCCCTCGTGATTGCCCCATGGAGTGTACGGATAGAGTAACGATCCCAACTTTAAGATGTGGAATGGAGAAGGGGGGAGGTTGAATGAGACATTCAAAATCGCGGTGGGGGGGGGGTTTGGATAGAGTTGATGAGAAGAAAACGAGGACCCGGGTCACTGTCTGTGTGGAGTTTACACAATCTCCCTCTGTCTGCGTGCGTCTCCCACGACCCAAATATGTGCAGGGTAGGTGAATTGGCCACGCTGAATTGCCCCTTAATTGGATAAACAAAATTGGGTTCTCTGAATTTTTTATTTTTTTAAAAGATGAGGAGAAAGTGTTTCCAAGTAGCAGGAGGCTCAGTAACCAGAGGAAACACCAATCGGGAAAAGAATCGGAGAGGGTGGGTGGGGAGAATTTTTATTTTACACACAGCGAGTTGTTGTGATCTGGAAGGTGCTGCCTGAAAGGGCGGTGGAAGCAGATTCAACAGGAACTTTCAAAAGGAGAAGTTGGAGGGCAGCATGGTGGCACAGTGGTAGCCCTGCTGCCTCACGGCGCCGAGGTCCCAGGTTCGATCCTGGCTCTGGGTCACTGTCCGTGTAGAGTTTGCACATTCTCCCCGTGTTTGCGTGGGGTTTCGCCCTCACAACCCAAAGATGTGCAGGATAGGTGGATTGAACATGCTAAATTGCCCCTTAATTAAATTGGGCGCTCTAATTTTTTTTTTTATTAAAAAGGAGAAGTTGGAGAAGGACTGGAAGGGGGGGAGGAAGAAGAGAATGGGTACTAATTATCCAGTGCAGACTCAATGGCCTCCTCTGGGCTCAATAAGTTTGGTTTTTTTTTTTTTTTTTTTTTCCCCTGTCCTTCAATCCTGGGATGAAGTTGGCAATTTACTTGCTCCAATGGGCAATCAGTGGAATTTCGCCCTACCTCCCTCATCACACTGAGCAGGAGATGGAGAACCGCTTGTTTGGCCTTGACCCATTTTTTTTTTTCCCTCCCCTCCCCATTTTCAGGAACAATGCTGTGGATCGACAGGGCCCATGGACTGGATCAAGTACACTTCCTTCTTCCGGAGCCAGTTCAATGAGACCACCGCACCCTGGCCGTTTCAGTGCTGTAAGAGGAACGTGAATTCGGAAATCGCTAATCAGGAGGGATGTGTGGTTGGGCATCGAGACTTCCTGTATCAGAAGGTGAGTTGTCCAGCCTCAGAATGCAGTCAAGTGTGAACACGTCAATTATGAAGGGTCTTACCTTGTCTTTACATCCTCTGTGTTCCCCGGCTGTCCGCTCCCTCTTATCAACGACTCTGCCTGCTGAAATTCTCATCTCCTGATTTTCACCTGTTCAACTCATTTTGTAACTTCCTCATTGGGTTCTCTCTCTGCCCCTGTGTCACGCCCCTCCACCAGGCCCAAATAATACAATGCCCTCTCTGCCCACACTCGCCCTCTCCCAGATTTGTCTATTACCATGTTCTCTTTGTCCTCTCTCCCAGACTTGTCTATTACAACGCTCTCTCTGCCCACTCTCTCACTCTCCCAGACTCTACTATTACCATACTCTCTCTGCTCGCTCTCTCCCAGACTCGACGTTTGCAATGCTCTCTGCCCACTCTCCCAGGCCTATTAGAACGTGCTCTCTGGCCTCTCCCAGACTTGTCTATTAGAACGATCTCTCTGCCCACTCTCTCACTCTCCCAGACTCTACTATTACCATACTCTCTCTGCTCACTCTCTCCCAGACTTGACGATTGCAACGCTCTCTGCCCACTCTCCCAGGCCTATTAGAACGTGCTCTCTGGCCTCTCCCAAACTTGTCTATTAGAACGATCTCTCTGCCCACTCTCTCTCTCTCCCAGACTTGTCTATTAGAACGATCTCTCTGCCCTCTCTCTCTCTCTCTCTCTCTCTCTCTCTCTCTCTCTCTCTCTCTCTCTCACTCTCTCCCAGACTCGACGATTGCAATGCTCTCTGCCCACTCTCCCAGGCCTGTATTAGAACGTGCTCTCTGGCCTCTCCCAGACTTGTCTATTAGAACGATCTCTCTGCCCACTCTCACTCTCTCCCAGACTCGATGATTGCAATGCTCTCTCTGCTCACTCTCTCCCAGACTCGACGATTGCAATGCTCTCTCTGCCCGCTCTCCCCCTTACAGACTCTACGATTATATCCGTTGCCCACCGGCTGGCAATGGCTCCTGTTCTGACAACACCTCCCGTTTAAAAATTCTAATTTTCAGAACCATCCATGGCCCTCCCCATCACCGTAACCTCTTCTAGCCCCTTCTAACCTCCCTATCTGTGTAACTGCCTACAACCCTCCAAGATCTCTGCACTCCTCTGATTCCAGCCTCTCGAGCATTTCCCCCCCCCCCCCCCCCCCTTCACCATTGGCAGTCTAGTCTGCAGCTGCCTGGGGGGCAGAGCCCCCTCCCTCCACCTCTCTGTCACACTCTTTTCTCGACATGGCTCGTGATTTTTTTTTTAAATGAAGGCTGATATAACATTCTTTTTTCCCCCCACCCTCTCCAGGGCTGTTTTGATTACATCAGCACCTCGATCAACAGTTACGCTTGGGGCGTGGCCTGGTTTGGGTTCGCTATTCTGATGTGGACGGTATGTGCTGCCATCGATTAAGTTAATAGTTCACTGGGAGTGTTTGGTGCAACCACTTTGCACACTGCAACCAGTGTTAGTTGCCACCTGTTTTAGTACCCAATTATTATTTTTTTTCAATTTAAGGGGCAATTTGGCATGGCCAATCCACATCTTTGGGTTGTGAGACTGAGACCCAAACACTGGGAGAATGTGCAAACTCCACACGGTCAGTGGGCCGGGATCGAATCCAGGTCCTCGGTGCCCACCACTGTACCACCCTGTTAGTTGGCACTGTGGCCTCTAGCATGGAAAAAAGTGTTAACGGGTCTGGGATTGTGAAGATTCTTGCCCCTTCACCCACAGCCTCCCTGTTCTCTCATCCTAAACTGGATCCTACCTTTGTTTGGATTTATTCAGTTGCACTTTGGGTAGGATGTAGACATAGACATAGAATTTACAGTGCAGAAAGAGACCATTCGGCCCATCGAGTCTGCACCAGCTCTTGGAAAAAGCACCCTACCCAAGCCGACAGCCCCACCCTATCCCCAAATCCCAGTAACCCCACCCAACACTAAAAGCAATTTAGCCTGGCCAATCCACCTAACCTGCACATCTTTGGACTGTGGGAGGAAACCGGAGCACCCGGAGGAAATCCACGCAGACACGGAGGGGGGGGGGGAACGTGCAGACTCCGCACGGACAGTGACCAAGCGGGGAATTGAACCTGGGTCCCTGGAGCTGTGAAGCAATTGTGCTAACCACAATGCTACCATGCTGCCTTTCTCTCCCACCTTGAAGACTTTATTTTTAAGGCCTGGTCAAGACTCTATTGAAACCAAAGAGAAAATGCTGGAAAATCTCAGCAGGTCTGGCAGCATCTGTGGGGAGAGAAGAGCTAACATTTTGAGTCCAGATGACCCTTTTGTCAAAGGCTCTATTGACACATGTTTTCCCTTCAAGTGGTTTCAGAATGAGGTGGAACTATAGCGGGGTTAATTGGGCAGAAAGAGGCCATTCGGCCCATCGTGCCTGCACCAACTCTCCAAACGAGCATCCTGGCTTGGTGCCCTTCCCTGCTCCCCCCCCCTAAACCTCTGCACATTGTTTCTATTTCAATAATGCCCTTCAAATATCTCAATTGAACCTGCCTCCATGGGTTGGTGCTGCTGCATGGCACCAAGGTCCCAGGTTCGATCCCGTTTCTGGGTCACTGTCTGTGGAGTTTGCACATTCTCCCCGTGCTTGTGTGGGTTTCGCCCCCACAACCCAAAGATGTGCAGGCTAGATGGATTGGCCACGCTAAATTACCCCTTTAGAATTGGGTTTTTAAAAAAGAATCTGCCTCCATCACACCCACAAGCCTAATGTTCCAGACCACTCGATGTGTGAAGGAAGGTTTTAACACCAGGGGTCTTGATGTTTATTTAGCATCTAGACCTTGGTGTATGGAGCACAAACAAAATCTGTGGAAGACACAAAATTTGGAAGTATTGCAAATTTGAGGAGGAGAGTGGAAGATTTGAAGAGGATTATAGATTGGGTGGACATTGAGGGCAGATGAAATTGCCCCTGTGGGTGGCAAGGTGGCACAGTGATTAGTACTACTGCTGCCACACAGCACCAGGGACCTGGGTTTGATTTCGATCTTGGGTGAATGTGCAGTTTGTACATTCTCCCCATGTCTGCGTGGGTTTCCTCCAGTTGCTCCGGTTTTCTCCCACAGTCCAAAGATGTGCAGGTTAGGTGGGGTTATGGGGGAGTGGGCCTAAATGGGGTGCTCTTTCAGAGGGTCAGTGTAGACCCAATGGGCCGAAATGTCTTCTGCACTGTTGGGTTTCTAAGGTTCTATGAATCCAGAGATGCGTGAAAGTGATTAACTTTGATAGGAAGGACATGGGAGGCAAAATAATGGTACAATTCTAAATGGGGTGTAGATCAGGGGGTCCTGGGGGTATCTGTGTGTCGATCATTGAAGGTAGCAAGACAGATGGAGAGCAGTTTTTAAAGCCAATAGTATTCTGGACATTAATAGGGTCATAGAGTACAAGAGTAAGGAGGTCATGGTGAAATTTTTACAAAACGTTGCTAGGGCAGCCATTGGAGTATTGTCTATCTCTGTGTTCCACACTTCAGGAAGGATGTGAAGGCTTTGGAGCAAGGGAGCGCAGAAAAGATTCACAAGAGTGGTTCCAGGGATGAGAAACGTGAGTTCCGTATGTAGATTGGAGATGCTGGGACTGTCCTCCTCGAGGGCAGAGGAAATGGAGACGGAGATTTGTTGGTAGTGTTCAAAATCACGAGGAGGTCTGGGACAGAGCGGAGCGGGAGACGCTGTCTACATCAGTGGAGGGAGGGATGGCGGGGGGGGGGGGGGGGCAGTGGTGGTGGTAGCTAATGCGTGTGATTCGATAACGGACAATGTGTGTTTACCCCTTGCACTCTCCCCACAATGAGATTTGCTGTGGTCATTCTCTCCTCTGTGTGACCATTTGAGACAGATCTCTGATGGGAGTTCCCATTTGTTCAATGGGTTTGGAGTGAAGCAGTGAAATGAGAATCTGTTTACAGAGCATTGACTCTAACATGTGAAATTGGACTAACTGTGTCATTTTTTTCTCTCTCTCTCTGTCCCTAGTTTGTGGTTCTGCTCATGACTATGTATTACCTCACTACCCTGTAAAACATCGCCCCCACCTCCAGAAGCCTGATGACCATTTGGGATACGTACAGACGAGGAAAGTGATCTCGACTCTACCGCTTAAGGAATGATTGTCTGTTTGTTTTGTGTACCTGAACTCTGACATTTTGATTTTTCACCTGCAAAGAGCATCTTCCAATCCTCAAATACTGCAATCCCGGGTGACCATCTCAACCTCCAGTTTTCAGTTACATCGTACATCAACCGAGTGTGTCGTACAGTCCCCACCCCGTCTCCTAAGACATGAAACTCTGGTTCAACATCCAAATCCTGTCTTTCCCTCCATCCTCGGAACCCACTCCAAATCCTGTCTTTCCCTCCATCCTCGGAACCCACTCCAAATCCTGTCTTCCCTCCATCCTTGGAACCCACTCCACTCTGTGTTTACCAGTTCCAGTGTGTGCATGGGTCCTCCCAACAGCGAGCAGTAGCTTCTAGTTTCTCAGCAGCCTGATTGTGAGGGGTGGTGCTTTGCACCTGGTCCCCTGGCTACCATTTGTCACATATTCTTCAGTTTGACTCGACATAAACAAGTTTTCTGAGGTGGATCAAGCTGGGAAGGTGTTCCACCTTTCCCAGTGCCACAGACTCTACTTGTCTCCTTTGTAAACACACCTCTCCCTCCTCCTCCATTCTTCTTCAGTTTTTCAAATGAACCTGTTTCAGATCCCTCCATTGGTCTAACCTTCCTCTCTTGCTCGCCCAGTCCGATGGGGTTTAGGGAGTCTGCAAGGCATTGTGTGGTGGAGTTGGCCCTGATTTCCACTTGGGTGAGGTTTCTGAGACGCAAAACGAATTGGCAGCATCCGCGAGAGAAAATCTGTTTTCACCAACCTGGTCTCCCAAACCCAGAGCAAAGCTGAATTAAAATCCGGAGCAGTGCTGGATTAGGCCAGGATTGGATGTGATTTGGAAATTGATTAATCCATTCACACTGACCAGTGATTTTCTTTTAATAATAACTTTGATGTCTGACCTGCTGTCTTTGAAAGGATGCTGAGTAATTGTGCATTTGACTCCAGTGGCTGGAGTGACTGGGAAGCAGGGTAGAGAGCGTCAGTACCCAGTTTTGACTCGATGAATACCCCACTTTGTGAATCTATATCATTTAAAAAAATATATATGTATACATATTTTTTTTTGTTGTTGAAACTGTTTTTGCCTGCTTAAACTCTCTCTCATTTTATCATCAAAAGCTGCCTGTATATTTTATATAACCATTAAACTTTTTCCACAACAACCGCTCATGTGGAATTCGCTAACACAGAAAGCAGAAGCCAAAATTGTGTAATTTCAAGAAGAAATTGGATATCGCTCTTGGAACTCGGAGAGTGGGGCGGGGTGCAAAGAGAGATGGGATCACGGAATTGAACTTGGATGATCACAATGACTGGCAGAGCGGACTCGAATGGCCTGCCCTTGCTTATATTTTCCATGTATGATTCCGATAAGTTCTCTGTCCCCAAGTGGGAGTTGCCTGGAGTTGCTTCCCTCATTTATCAGAGCTGAGGTTCCCATCCAGGTGTCTGATGTGTGTACAGTATGAAACTCGGAGAGGTTCGCTTTGCAGGAGCCCAACGAGATCCAGTTTCTCCGTTCGCAGAATGTTGAGCTACTCAATGACAGGACGGAATAGCTTGTTGGCCTATCAAACGAGTCATGTTGTATGTAGGTCAGACCAGGCAAAGTTGGCAGAGTTCCACCTCCGATGTATTTATAGAGATATATATATGCCACAGTCTCTGTTTCATGATCTCTATTTCGAAAAGCATTTATTTAATTGGAACCCACCCTGCTGCCCAGACACTCATCCCCTCCCAATACCTGAGCTGTGATTAAGACTTGCATTTCCAAAGCATCCATCCAGGACTCCGGATTTACTCCTTTATTGCTACTCTCTAGCTCCAGCTGCTCTCTTTGGAGCACACTTTCCTCTGGTGCCTTACAGGGCCTCTAACAGACAAGTGGGATCGGTGCCAGTGAGAGGGGGTTGGACAGGGTGCTGCTCATAGTCAGCCAGGCCCTTGTGTGTCTGCTGAAGCTTTATTACTCGTTGGGTTAAATTCCGATTTGTGCTGAGTCACTAAACCCCCCTCGGGCCCCTCTCTCTCTCTCTCAAATGACAAATTACTTTTGTATGTTAGAAAAGTGCCTTAACCCACATTCCCCTTTCATTTCCAACACTGTGATCAGGTATGGTGGTTAATGAATGACTGACCTGACCACCTATCTGGAGGTCGGCAATGATGAGGTGATGGAAGTCGCACTTCATCCGGGAGTCGGTGTGAAGAGCTCTGGGCCCCACACCTCCGGAAGGAAACACCAAACTCGGCACGAGCGCAGTGTCAATTTTACCAGAACGAGACCGGGACTGCCAAGGGTTGAATTACAATGGAGGTTGGGGTGGGGGGGGGAAATTTGGTTGAAGTGTTTAGGATATATGGGCAGCACCGTGGTTAGCACTGATACCTCACAACACCAGATTCGATTCCAGCCTCGGCTGACTGTGTGGAGTCTGCACGTTCTCCCCGTGTCTGCGTGGGTTTCCTCCGGGTGCTCCGGTTTCCTCCCACAGTCCAAAGATGTGCAGGTTAAGTGGATTGGCCATGATAAATTGCCCCTGTAGTATCCAAAAGGTTAGTTGGGGTTACGGGGGGGGACGAGGTAGGGAGCCCTTTCACAGGGTTGATGCAGACTTGATGGGCCGAATGGCCTCCTTCTACACTGTGGGGGTCTATGATTATCGGGAAACAGTAGAGGTTTATTTACACTTGGTGGGGGAGTCTCTAAAAATGAGAGGCAGCCATTTCAGTGGTGGAATCAGGAAACCTTTATACCCACTGGCAGGGGAAGGTTGGAATGCTACAGAAAGCAGCAAGACCAAGGATTGGGAGCAGTTCTGAATTCAGTAAAGGAGGACAAAGTGATTAATTATGACGGGGGAGGGGGGAGCAAACTTACAAGGAACAAGGGAACTGTCAAATCTTCTGTGTAGAAAAAGATTAGTGAAGACAAAGTAGGTCCCATAAAGTCCAAAACTGGCGAATTTATAATGGAGATCAGAGAAATAGCAGAGCAATTAAACAACTGCTTTATTTCTGTTCTCACGGAGGAAAACATAATTAACTTCCTCCAAGTGCAAGGGCACCGAGTATCTGGTGCGAAGGAGGATATTATTGCTGGAAAAATAGTTCTGCAGAAATTAATGGGACTGGAAGCCGATAAATCCCCAGGCCGAAGAATCTACATCCCAGGTACGAGGGAATCCATACAGTACAGAAGAAAGCCCATCGAGTCTACACAGGTCCCCTGAAAGAGCACCCCACAAAGGCCCATGCCCCCACCCTATCCCTGTAATCCCACCTATATCATTTGGACATGCAGGGACAATTTAGCATAGCCAATCCACCTAACCTACACATCTTTGGACCGTGGGAGGAAACCGGAGCACCCGGAGGAAACACTCTGGGAGAAGGTGCAACTCCACATAGAGAGTCACCCGAGGCCGGAATTGAACCCGGGTCCCTGGCTCTGTGAGGCAGCATTGCTAACCACTCTGCCACCATGTCGCCATGGAGGTAACCATGGAAATAGTGGACGTGTTGGTTTGCATCTTTCAAAATTCAGTAGATTCTGGAACAGTCCCAGCAGATTGGAGGGTGGCAAAAGTAACCCCATTATTTAAAGAAATAGGGAGGGAGAAAGCGGGGAATTGCAGATCAGCTAGCCTAACATCAGTAGTAGGGAAAATGCTGGAGTCTATTATAAGGATGAGATAACATTACACTTAGAAAATATCAACAGGATTAGACAAAGTCAATATGGATTTATGAAAGGGAAATTATGTTTGTCAAACCTACTGTTTTTTGAGGATGTAACTAGTAGAATAGATCAGGGTGAACCAGTGGACATGGTGTATTTGGAGTTTCAGTATGGTTTTGAAAAGAGGTTAGTATACAAAAGTAAAGTGCATGGGATTGGGGGTAATATATTGGTGTGGATTGAGAATTGGTTAGCAGACAGGAAACAGAGTAGGAATAAATGGTTCTTTTTCAAAGTGCCAGGCAGTGGCTAGTAGAGTCCTGCAGGGATCAGTGGTTGGACCCCAGCTGTTCACAATACACATCAATGATTTCAACAAGGGAACCACATGTAATATTTCCAGGTTTGCTGATGACACAAAACTTGATGGGAATATGAGTGGTGAGGAAGATGTTAAGAGGCTTCAAGGTGATTTGGACAAGTTGAGTGAGTGGGCAAATAACATGACCGATGCAGTATAATGTGGATAAATGTGAAGTTATCCATTTTGGACAGGGAGACATAATGGCAGAGTATTAATTAAATGGTGATAGATTGGGAAATGTTGATGTACAGAGGGATCTGGGTGTCCAGCCATTGAAAGCAAGCATGCAGGTACAGCAAGTGGAAGGTAAACGGTATGTTAACCATCATTGTAAGAGGATCTGAGTACAGGAGCAAGGATGTCTCACTGCAGCTGCACAGGGACTTGGTGAGACCACACCTGGAGTAGTGTGTGCTATTTTGGTCTCATTTGAGAAAGGATAAACTTTCCACAGAGGGAGAGCTGCGAAGATTTACCAGACATTCCTGGGATGACCGGATTGCTGTGTGAGGAGAGATTGGGTTGACTGGGCCTCTATTCAATTCAGTTCAGAAGAGTGAGAGGGGATCTGACTGAAACATATACAATTCTGACCGGGCTGGATGTAGAGATGTTGTTTCCTCTGCCTGGGGGTCTAGACCAAGGGGTCGCCGTCTCAGGAAGGGTGGACCATCTACGACTTAGATGAGGAGAAACCTCTTAGAACATAGAACATACAGTGCAGAAGGAGGCCATTCGGCCATCGAGTTTGCACCGACCCACTTAAGCCCTCACTTCCACCCTATCCCTGTAACCCAATAACCCCTCCTAACCTTTTTGGTCATTATGGGACAATTGATCATGGCCAATCCACCTAACCTGTACGTCTTTGGGCTGTGGGAGGTAACCGGAGCACCCGGAGGAAACCCACACAGATGAGGGGCGAACGTGCAGACTCCGCCCAGGCCGTGACCCAGCGGGGACTCGAACCTGGAACCCTGGTGCTGTGAAGCCACAGTGCTAGCCACATGTGCTGCCCACAAAGGGCCTTCGCTTCACTCAGGGAATGGTGAACTTATGAAATTCTATTATTTAAAATTTTTTAAAACTACCCAATACTTTTATTAAATTTTAAAAATAAATTTAGAGTACCCAATTATTTTTTCCAATTAAGGGGCAATTTAGCGTGGCCAATTCACCTAACCTGCACATCTTTTGGGTTATGGGGGCGAAACCCACGCAGACACGGGGAGAATGTGCAAACTCCACACGGACAGTGACCCAGGGCCGGCATTCGAACCCGGGTCCTCAGCGCCGCAGGCAGCAATGCTAACCACTGTGCCACCGTGCTGCCCTACTTTTATTAAATTAAGGGGCAAATTAGCGTGGCCAATCCATGTACCCTGCACATCTTTGGGTTGTGGGGATGAGACCCATGCAGACACGGGGAGAATGTGCAAATTCCACAAGGGCAGTGACCCAGAGCCGGGATCGAAACCAGGTCCTTGGCGCAGTGAGGCAACCCTCCCTATCCCTGTAACCTCTTCTGGCCCCTAAACCATCCCTATAACCTCCTCCTCTCTACAACCCTCCCTATCCCTGTAATCTCTTCTGGCTCCTAAACCATCCCTATCCCTATAACCTCCTCCATCTCTACAACCCTCCCTATCCCTGTAACCTCTTCTGGCCCCTAAACCATCCCTATCCCTGTAACCTCCTCCATCTCTACAACCCTCCCTATCCCTGTAACCTCTTCTGGCCCCTAAACCATCCCTATCCCTGTAACCTCTTCTGGCCCCCAAAACCATCCCTATCCCTGTAACCTCCTCCATCTCTACAACCCTCCCTATCCCTGTAACCTCTTCTGGCCCCTAAACCATCCCTATCCCTGTAACCTCTTCTGACCCCTAAACCATCCCTATAACCTATTCTGGCCCCTAAACCATCCCTATAACCTTCTCCATCTCTACTAATCTCCCTATCCCTGTAATCTCCGTCTGCAATCCTCCCTATCTCTGTAACCTCCTCCATTTCTACAACCCTCCCTATCTCTGTAACCTCCTCCAAAGGGGCTTTTCACAGTAACTTCATTGCAATGTAAGCCTACTTGTGACAATAAAGATTATTATTATTATTTATCTCTGCAACCCTCCCTATCTCTGTAATCTTCTCCATTTCTACAGCCCTCCCTATCTCTGTAACCCCATCCATCTCTGCAAACCTCCCTATCTCTGTAACCTCCTCCATCTCTGCAAACCTCCCTATCTCTGTAACGTCCGCCATTTCTGAAACCCTCCTTGTTCCTGTAACCTCCTCCATTTCTACAACCCTCCCTATCTCTGTAACCTCCTCCATCTCTACAACCCTTCCTATTCCTGAAACTTCCTCCAGCCCTACAATGTTCCCTCTCTCTGGAAACTCCTCCAGGCCCTACAATCCTCCCTATCTGTGTAACCGCCTCCAGCCCCTACAACCATTCCTATCTCTGTAATCTCCTCCAGGCCCTACAGCCCTCCATATCTCTAACCTCCTCCAAGCCCTACAACCCTCCCTATCTCTGTAACTTCCTCCACTCCCTACAACCGTTCAAGATTGTGACATTATGTAGATTGTCTATGCTCTGAAAGGTAGTGATTCCAAACAAACCTGTTGGACCTGTCGGGGCCTCACGGTAGCATGGTGGTTAGCATCAATGCTTCACAGCTCCAGGGTCCCAGGTTCGATTCCCGGCTAGGTCACTGTCTGTGTGGAGTCTGCACGTCCTCCCCGTGTGTGCGTGGGTTTCCTCCGGGTGCTCTGGTTTCCTCCCACAGTCCAAAGATGTGCGGGTTAGGTGGATTGGCCATGCTAAATTGCCCGTAGTGTAAGGTTAATGGGGGGATTGTTGGGTTACGGGTATACGGGTTACGTGGGTTTAAGTAGGGTGATCATTGCTCGGCACAACATCGAGGGCCGAAGGGCCTGTGCTGTAATGTTTTATGTCAACCTAGTGTTGTAAGTACTGTAGAGTATAAAGGGTTGATGTAATATCATAATTGACCACTAGATGGAGCAAGATGCAGAACTATATAAATCACTGACACTCAGGCTTCTGGGAGAGAGTGCAGAGGCGAGGTCTATAGAGTGCAGTATATACAGTGTAGAGACTAGTGTTATTAGAGTGTAGATTGCAGATTATTGCTTGCTACGGGAGTAAGTGGTCGAGTTTTAATAAGTAGTGTAATAAATGTTAGCTTTGTTATTGAATTTAGCTTCTGTGGTCTTTGTGAACACTACACCATCCATCCTGATAACAGAATCACAAAGAACACCACAAAAATCTCTGCACTCCTGAAATTCGGGCCTCTCGAAAATCCCTCCCGATTCCCATTCGCTCCACCATTGGCGATTGTGCCTTCAGCTGCCTGGGGGCCCAAGGTTCAGGTATTCCCTCCCTAAACCTATCCATCATGCTATCTCTATCCTCTTTCTGTCTACGTCTGTCTCCGTCTACCCCTCTGTTTCCCTCCCCCCCACTCCCTGTACCCTTCTGTTTTCCTCTCCACCCCCCCCCCCCCCCCCCGCTCTATCCCTCAGTCATTTTCTCTGTCTCGATCACTGTCTCCATCTGTCTCTTATCTTGTAAGACAGTTTTTACATTGAGCTTATGGTTGTGTCTATCTGAATACATCTTGTGTACAGAAGCAATCATAACGGCGATGACACATCCTGTCAAAAGCCTGTGATACCATTCACAGAAGGGGAGAGGGTGAGACTGAGGGGGAGAGGGTGAGACTGAGGAGGAAACTGAGGGGGAGAGGCCGACAGTGAGGGTGAGACTGAGGGGGGAGGGGGGAGACTGAGGGGGAGACTGAGAGGGTGAGACTGAGGGGGAGAGGGGGAGACTGAGGGGGAGAGGGTGAGACTGAGGGGGAGAGGGTGAGACTGAGGGGGAGAGGGTGAGACTGAAGGGGAGAGGGGGAGACTGAGGGGGAGAGGGTGAGACTGAGGGGGAGAGGGGGAGACTGAGGGGGAGACTGAGGGAGAGAGGCTGAGACTGAGGGGGAGACTGAGAGGGTGAGACTGAGGGGGAGAGGCTGAGACTGAGGGGGAGAGGGTGAGATTGAGGGGGAGAGGGTGAGACTGAAGGGGAGAGGGGGAGACTGAGGGGGGGAGGCCGACAGTGAGGGTGACACTGAGGGGGGAGACTGAGACTGAGGGGGAGACTGAGAGGGTGAGACTGAGGGGGAGAGGGTGAGACTGAGGGGGAGAGGGTGAGACTGAGGGGGAGAGGGGGAGACTGAGGGTGAGACTGAGGGGGAGACTGAGGGGGAGAGGGGGAGACTGAGGGGGAGAGGGGGAGACTGAGGGGGAGACAGAGGGGGAGAGGGTGAGACTGAGGAGGAAACTGAGGGGGAGAGGTCGACAGTGAGGGTGAGACTGAGGGGGGACACTGAGGGGGAGAGGCTGAGACTGAGGGGGAGAGGGTGAGACTGAGGGGGAGAGGGTGAGACTGAGGGGGAGAGGCCGACACTGAGGGTGAGAGGGTGAGACTGAGGGTGAGACTGAGGGGGAGAGGGTGAGACTGAGGGGGAGACTGAGGGGGAGAGGGTGAGACTGAGGGGGAGAGGGTGAGACTGAGGGGAAGAGGCCGACACTGAGGGTGAGACTGAGGGGGAGACTGAGGGGAAGAGGCCGACACTGAGGGGGAGACTGAGGGGGATAGTGCAACACTGAAGAGGGCGACACTGAAGGGGAGAGGGTGAGACAGAGGGGGAGACTGAGTGAGAGAGGGCGGCATGAGGGGGAGAGGGTGAGACAGAGGGGGAGACTGAGTGAGAGAGGGTGGCATGAGGGGGAGAGGGCGACACTGAGGGGGAGAGGTGGAAACTGAGGGGGAGAGGACGAGACTGAGGGGGGGTGAGCTCCAGTTGCCCCTGCCAAACCTCATTCCTCTGTATCAGAGCTCCCCCCTCACACTTTATTTGCCTGAACTGTGAGTCCCTCATTATTCACTACCTCTTTTACTCTCTCTCCTCCCCTCCCCTGGGGTCTGCCCAGTGTCAGTACCAGCACTCCATGCTGGTGGTAACTAATTGCGACTCCCACACTTGGATACGATCCACCCAGTAACGCAGCATCTTACAAAAAGAACCCTGTTTTTAACAATGACACCTTTGTCTCACAGACAGAGCTCACAAACTGAAGATGCTTCACATTCTTGTGTAGGGTACAGTGTGTAACGAGTCACACAGGTTTCTTTGTCACAAGTGAGTGAGTCAGCAAAGTTTCTGCAATTTAATACAATCACCTGCTCTCTCTATCCCTCTGCCCCTCAAATATATTCCCTCTCTTTCACAGATTCAACCATCTCGAACACAGCTACTATACCACAGTGAGAGTCAGTGTGTGTGGAACCCATACCCCAATGAGAGTCAATATGTGTGGAATCCGTACCCCAGTGAGAGTCAGTGTGTGTGGAACCCGTACCCCAGTGAGAGTCAGTGTGTGTGGAACCCGTACCCCAGTGAGTCAGTGTGTGTGTGGAACCCATACACCAGTGAGAGTCAGTGTGTGTGGAACCCGTACCCCAGTGAGAGTCAGTGTGTGTGGAGCCCGTACCCCAGTGAGAGTCAGTGTGTGTGGAACCTGTATCCCAGTGAGAGTCAGTGTGTGTGTTACCTGTACCCCAGTGAGAGTCAGTGTGTGTGGAGCCCGTACCCCAGTGAGAGTCAGTGTGTGTGGAACCTGTATCCCAGTGAGAGTCAGTGTGTGTGTTACCTGTACCCCAGTGAGAGTCAGTGTGTGTCGAACCCGTACCCCAGTGAGAGTCAGTGTGTATGGAACCCGTACCCCAGTGACAGTCAGTGTGTGTGGAGCCTGTACCGCAGTGAGAGTCAGTGTGTGTGGAACCTGTACCCCAGTGAGAGTCAGTGTGTGTTGAACCCGTACCCCAGTGAGAGTCAGTGTGTGTGGAACCAGTACCCCAGTGAGAGTCAGTGTGTGTGGAACCCGTACCCCAGTGAGAGTCAGTGTGTGTGGAGCCCGTACCCCAGTGAGAGTCAGTGTGTGTGGAACCTGTACCCCAGTGAGAGTCAGTGTGTGTTGAACCCGTACCCCAGTGAGAGTCAGTGTGTGTGGAACCTGTACCCCAGTGAGAGTCAGTGTGTGTCGAACCCGTACCCCAGTGAGATTCAGTGTGTATGGAACCCGTACCCCAGTGAGAGTCAGTGTGTGTGGAACCTGTACCCCAGTGAGAGTCAGTGTGTGTCGAACCCGTACCCCAGTGAGATTCAGTGTGTGTGGAACCCGTACCCCAGTGAGAGTCAGTGTGTGTCGAACCCGTATCCCAGTGAGAGTCAGTGTGTGTGGGACCTATACCCCAGTGAGAGTCAGTGTGTGTGGGACCTATACCCCAGTGAGAGTCAGTGTGTGTGGAACCCGTACCGCAGTGAGAGTCAGTGTGTGTGGAACCCGTACCCCAGTGAGAGTCAGTGTGTGTGGAACCCGTACCCCAGTGAGAGTCAGTGTGTGTGGAACCTGTCCCCCAGGAAGAGTCAGTGTGTGTGGAACCCGTACCCCAGTGAGAGTCAGTGTGTGTGGAACCTGTCCCCCAGTGAGAGTCAGTGTGTGTGGAACCCATATCCCAGTGAGAGTCAGTGTGTGTGGAACCCGTACCCCAGTGAGAGTCAGTGTGTGTGGAACCCGTACCCCAGTGAGAGTCAGTGTGTGTGGAACCCATATCCCAGTGAGAGTCAGTGTGTGTGGAACCCGTACCCCAGTGAGAGTCAGTGTGTGTGGAACCCATATCCCAGTGAGAGTCAGTGAGTGTGGAACCCGTACCCCAGTGAGAGTCAGTTGTGTGGAACCCGTACCCCAGTGAGCATCAGTATTTGTGGAATCCATATCCTGTTGTCCAGTCCCTCCGTGACAGATTACCTTCTTCACTCTCAGGTTAATAGATATTTCTTGGGATGTGACTGTTCTCCCCCCCACGACCCTACCCTCCATCCCGAGAATATTTCATGTGCCACAATCCACAGCCAACCAACTAAATGGACTTGGACTCTGCAACGAATCCTGGTCTCTCTGAAGACGGTGTGTACAATCGGTGTGTACAATGAGCAGAGACACTGTTGCACTCAGCGAGACACACTGGTTTCAATTCATTACTAATCACCAAATGCACTCTCTATCTATCACTGGAATCTCAGCATTGAGTTCCCAACTAATAATAATCGCTTATTGTCACAAGTAGGCTCCAATGAAGTTACTGTGAAAAGCCCCTAGTCGCCACATTCCGGCACCTGTTCAGGGAGGCCGGTACGGGAATTGAACCCGCGCTGCTGGCCTTATTCTGCATTACAAGCCAGCTGTTTAGCTCACTGTGCTAAACCAGCCCTCATTATTGGTGAAAGAGTTTAAATCCTCACCATCAGGTAGCACTGTTTGAACTGTGAATGGACTCCTCACAGTGATGCAGCACCACTGCAGCTTTACTCACCTGTTTAAATATGAAGCAGTGTTCAGGATAGAACAGAAATCAGACTGTGCAGCACCTCACACTGATTCTCAAATCTCACGGTAATCCGGCAGTACGTTCATCTCCAACATCTTATCAAACTCTCCCAGGCAGGTACAGCACGGGGCTAGATAGAGAGTAAAGCTCCCTCTACACTGTCCCCATCAAACATTCCCAGGACAGGTACAGCACGGGGTTAGATACAGAGTAAAGCTCCCTCTACACTGTCCCCATCAAACATTCCCAGGACAGGTACAGCACAGGGTTAGATACAGAGTAAAGCTCCCTCCACACTGTCCTCATCAAACTCTCCCAGGCAGGTACAGCACGGGTTTAGATACAGAGTAAAGCTTCCTCTACACTGTCCCCATCAAACACTCCCAGGACAGGTACAGCACGGGATTAGATACAGAGTAAAGCTCCCTCTACACTGTCCCCATCAAACACTCCCAGGACAGGTACAGCACGGGATTAGATACAGAGTAAAGCTCCCTCCACACTGTCCTCATCAAACACTCCCAGGATAGGTACAGCACAGGGTTAGATAGAGTAAAGCTCCCTCTACACTGTCCCCATCAAACAGTCTCAGGATAGATACAGCACGGGGTTAGATACAGAGTAAAGAGGGTTTTAATGAAGGATCTGATGTGATTGGACAAGTGTTCTGTGGGCACAATCCAATTCTGAAAGCAGGATGGCTGAGCAGATGAGAGGTTGATTCACTGAGTATCAGTGTCGAATGCTGTGGATCCTCTCAAAATGTTGTCGAGATGGTGTCTTGGTGAGTCTCTGCCAGAGTTCCACCTCGTCGCTGTCAGTTAGCAGCCAATATCCTCAGACTGTGGTCCACCAACGTTCAGCCCACTCATCACCCCCCGACAGCACCGAGATAGACGCCAGAGGCGGAAACTGAGCGGACGCCCTCCTGACCCCCAAAAGGTCAAAGGTAATTCTCTGACCCCCCTCCAACTCCAGGTGAAAGGCTTCCATCTTCACGAGCGGACGGTGTCTGCCTGATGACTTGGATCGCTTCTGTCCTGTGGTCAGATCGGGGTACAGAGGCCGGGGTAGTGGCGGTGTGGCCGGACGATCATTGGAAGGTGGGTGGGATGTCCCCCATGCCGCCCACCTCGAAGGGGCCCGGGGGCGGGGGTGTCCAGAGATTCAGTCCAGCTGCTCTGGGCCTAGGCTCTGGGAGCCCAGCATGTGAACCTTATCAGACTCCATAGGGCGGGGATAGTGGGGCAGGATGGCTGCCTATGTGTCAGAGTTGGAGCAATGGGGGTCGGCGGGGGGGGGGGGGGGGGGGGGGGGGGGGGGGGGGGGGGGGGGGAGAGGTTTAGGGGTAAGGGGGGAGGCAGGGCAAGCGGGCGGGGTGGAAGCCCTGAATCCCCTCATGCCCAACACCAACTAGGTGCGGAGAGTGGGGGCCCTCTGATTGGGGGTATATCTCCCTTGAGCCCCCCCCCCCCCACTCTGAGGGGTAAGTGATTGTTTTTTCCCAGGGTTAAACCAGCCCCTCCCACGGTCAATGCCCACAGAGCCCCGGCCACCTCAGCAGAAACTTCGTTCAGCCCAGTCGAGGCGGTTGGGCCTGTGAGTGGTCCCCTCCGGCTGCTGGTGACTCCTGGCACGGCAGAGCTGGTGAAGAGGGAGGGGGGCAGCGGGCGGCAGGTTGCCATAGCGACCAGGGACCAGGACAGTACCGTGACGTCCCGGGAGGCCATGGCGTGTGTCGCGAGGGTGGGGCAGGGGGTTATAGGGGCTGGTGTCCCGGGAACCCTTCCCCGAACCACGTCGCCCACCGCAGGAGCCGGGCGGGTGTCCCTCCAAACCGGGCGGCCCCGTCTCATAGGTCACCATCACCTCTTGGTAATCGTGTGGGAAGGGGGCGAGGGTCAGGGTGGGGGGGGGAGTGCCGCAGCAACCCCTCATACTCAGGGCTGAGGCTGTAAGGGTTTGGGACCGACCCCTGCGAGGGATGGAGACGGGAGGGCGGTCTGGTAAACTGACCGCTGGCGTGGAGGGTACAGGACGAGACTGGCGGACGCAGGGCACGGACCAAGGCGGGGTGGACGGTCCGGGAACGGGCACCCGTCAGGCACCGGTGGTCCCCCTGTTTCTGCCTTGATGCAGATATCCCAGCGGAGGGTCCCGGGCCCCTTGGGGAGCCCCTGGATTGGGACCTCACCCCCGGTTGGACTTCGGGAGCGAGGCCTCTGCCGGCGTCGCCAGGGTCTGACCGGCTCCGGGGGTGAGCGATCTCCGTGCCCCTGACCCCCTGCTGGGGAAACCCCGGTGGCACGTTCCTGCCGCGATAGGGTGGGGGGCATCCAGGTGGATGACGGAGAGGGGAGTCGGATTGCGGGGGAGCAGCCTGGCTCAATGGCGGACACCGGGATGGCGGGTTTGGAATCTCGCCGTGCGTGGGCTGTTGGCGGGGATTGGCTGGTGCCCCTCCCCAGCAAGGGTGGACTGGCACGTTGACGTAGGTGGGCTCGGGCAATTGGCACCCTGTGTCTGGGAGGGGGGTGAGGCTGGTAGGGGCGCAGGGATTAAGAGGAGCAGGATGGTGTTCTTGGCCGGTATGGGCGAATGCCACATGGCGGTCAGACACTGAAGCGCCACGGCAACCCCTCCCTCTCGCTGGGCAGGGGCAGAGGGGGTGATCTGAGGCTGGGGGCCTGCGATGGGGCACACTGCAGGCTCGAGGCAGTGGAGTTTTTTTGGGCAGAAAGGGATCGCTGGGTAAGACCGGGTGTCGAACACTGGCCATGGGCTCAGGGGGATCCCAGTACAGGAGGAAGGGGGGAGATACCCCCATGTCCATCCAGGCTGGCCCAGGGCGAGCTGGCACAGGGTGGCACTGCAACGGGTCAGACCCAATCTCAGCATAAAGCTCGCTATCCCCCTCCCCTCTCCCGCAGGGGTCGGGCACTGAACCCCACCCAACCGGACACCCCGAGGAGGCAGGTGGTAATGCCGCCACCATTTCTGGATGCAGAGCCGAGGGGGCGATCCCAGGTTTGGGGCCGGGGGCCTGGGAGTTGGACGGGAGGGGAGCAAGTGACTGGGATTTGGGGGGGGTCCCAGGCACACAGGGGCCGGCATGAGGGGGTTGGAGAGGAGGGGGAGGGGCACGAGGAGGAGGAGGGGGCAGAGTGGGCAAGGTCGCCACTGAGTGGCACCTCATCACAGGTCGTGGCGGATGGCTCCAGGGGGAACAGGGGGAGACACTCTCGGAGGACGGTGCTGTACCTGGGGATGACTGTGGGTTGAGGGAGGGGGGTGATGGGAGTTGGTGGGAGGGGCAAGTGGAAAGAGGCGTGGTAGGCAGCGGATGGACGGAAGTACCAACACGACAGTGTGAGATGGGTCCTCGGAGGGACTGTGTGAGCTTCACGTTGCCGTCACTATAAACGTCTCTCAGAATTGGTGGCGACATGGAGACTCGGGATTCCTAATAAAACAGACAAACAGAGAGAAAAACTCATGGAAATAATTCCAAAACAGCCCCCCCACCCGCCCCCCTCCTTAACACTTCATAGCCAGGAACTTCACACTGTCAGAGGGCCAGTACTGAGGGAGAACTGCACTGTCAGAGGGTCAGTACTGAGGGAGTGCTGCATTGTCAGAGGGTCAGTACTGAGGGAGCGCTGCACTGTCAGAGGGTCAGTACTGAGGGAGTGCTGCACTGTCAGAGGGTCAGTACTGAGGGAGCGCAGCACTGTCAGAGGGTCAGTACTGAGGGAGTGCCGCACTGTCAGAGGGTCAGTACTGAGGGAGTGCTGCACTGTCAGAGGGTCAGTACTGAGGGAGCGCTGCACTGTCAGAGGGTCAGTACTGAGGGAGTGCTGCACTGTCAGAGGGTCAGTACTGAGGGAGCGCAGCACTGTCAGAGGGTCAGTACTGAGGGAGTGCCGCACTGTCAGAGGGTCAGTACTGAGGGAGCGCTGCACTGTCAGAGGGTCAGTACTGAGGGAGTGCTGCATTGTCAGAGGGTCAGTACTGAGGGAGTGCTGCAATGTCAGAGGGTCAGTACTGAGGGAGTGCTGCACTGTCAGAGGATTGGTACTGAGGGAGTACTGCACTGTCAGAGGGTCAGTACTGAGGGAATGCTGCACTGTCTGAGGGTCAGTACTGAGGGAATGCCGCACTGTCAGAGGATTGGTACTGAGGCAGTGCTGCACTGTCAGAGGATCAGTACTGAGGGAGCGCTGCACTGTCAGAGGGTCAGTACTGAGGGAGGCTGCACTGTCAGAGGGTCAGTACTGAGGGAGTGACACATTTGGGAGCTCCCGTTTTAAACGGACTTTTCGACTCTTTTTAGAGCCCAAAACGGAAATTTTTCGACGTCTCCCGGTGGGGGAAGGTGAGATGAACGACTTTCCCCGCAGTCCATGACTTGATCTCGGAGCGGAAAGGGGGAAAAAACGGCAGCAGCTCCCCAGAAAAAACGGGGGAAGGAATCCAAGATGGCAGCCGGAGGAGCTCCAGAGGAGTGGAAGCAGTGGGCCCTGGAGCAACAAGCTGCTCCCCTGCGCTGCTTCACAGACTTCAAGGCTGAGGTACTGAGCTCTCTGCAGGAAACAAACAGAAGGCTGTCGGAGATTCAGACCACCCAGGGTGCTGCCATCAAGGAGTTGCAGACGCAGGCCACTGAACGAGAGGAGGAGGCCGTGGTCCTCGTGATTAAGGTGGAGGGGCACAAGGCACTCCACAAGAAGTGGCAGGAACGCTTCGAGGAGCTTGATCACCGCACGAGGCGGAAAAACCTGTGGATCTTGGGCCTTGCGGAGGGGCTGGAGGAGTCGGACCTGACAACCTACGTGGCTACAATGCTGAACTCGCTAGTGGGGGCCGGGTCTTTCCATCTGCCCTTGGAGCTGGAGGGAGCACACAGAGTACTGACCAGGAGGCCTAAGGAGAATGAACCCCCGCGTGCGGTGCTGGTGAGGTTCCATCGGTTCAGTGATCGGGAGTGTGTGCTGCGCTGGGCCAAGAAGGTGAAGAGCAGCAATTGGGAGAATGGGGTAGTACGGATCTACCAGGATTGGAGTGCGGAGGTGGCTAAGTGGCGGTCCGGATTTAATCGGACAAAAGAGGTGCTTTACAGGCAAAAGATAAAGTTCAGAATGTTACAGCCCGCGCGCCTGTGGGTAACTTATTCGGACCGGCATTATTATTTCGAATCCCCGGAGGAGGCGTGGGCCTTCGTGCGGACGGAGAAACTGGACTTGAACTAGGGGTGGGGGTTGCGGGGTCGGTTGTAATATTTTAGTGCTGGATTCTGCTGTTGCTGTGTTCTCTTTTTTTTTGTACTTTTGCGGGCGTGTTGTTCTGCTATGTTTTTTTTTACTGTGGGGCATTGTTTGAGTTGTGTATCTTGCGGAGAGGGTCGGGGGGGTTTGTTGTATTCTATGTCGGGTTGGGGGTATGGAGTGGGGCTGGTATTTGGGAGCTGCGTCAGAAGGGTGTGGTGGGGCAGTGCGAAAGCGCGGGCTTTCCTCTGGTTTCCCGCGCTGCGGGGCTGGGGGGCAGAGACGGTGACGGGGGGAGGCGGGGCCTTAACTGGTTCTTCCCCGCGCTGGAGCGGTGCCTGGAGGAGGGATAGATTGGGGGATGATCCCACTTTGGGAGGGGTCGGGTTATTGGCGGGAGTTTCCGGGGTCAGCAGAAGTTAGCTGACCCACGGAAGTACAATGGAGGACGGTTCGCGGCTGGGAGGGTTCCTAGCCTGGGGGGGAAGGGAGGGGGGGAAAGGGGAATACCGGGTTGCTGCTGGTAGGGTCAAGAAGGAGCTGGTGGGGGCTGGGGTGACAGAGGTGAGGTGTTGCCGCTGTGGGGACTGGGTCGGGCAGGGGGTGCTGGCCTGGGGCGGGCAGTCGACGGGCTATGGCTAGTCGACGGGGGAGGGGGGCGGGACGCCCTCTGATCCGGTTGGTCACCTGGAATGCGAGAGGGTTGAATGGGCCGGTGAAGCGGTCGAGGGTACTAGCTCATCTGAAGGGGCTAAAGGCAGATGTGGCAATGCTTCAGGAGACCCACCTGAAGGTGGCGGACCAGATCCGCCTGAGGAAGGGATGGGTGGGGCAGGTTTTCCACTCTGGGTTGGATGTGAAGAACCGGGGAGTGGCGATTCTGGTGGGGAAAAATGTGTTGTTTGAGGCATCGGAGGTGGTGGCGGATAAGGGGGGTAGGTATGTTATGGTTAGGGGCAGGCTACAAGGAGAGAAGGTGGTACTGGCTAGTGTGTATGCCCCAAATTGGGACGATGCGGGCTTTACGAGGCGTATGTTGGGACGGGTCCCGGATCTGGAGGCGGGAGATCTGATCATAGGGGGGGACTTTAATACGGTGTTGGATCCTTCACTGGATCGGTCCAGCTCTAGGACGGGGAGGAGGCCGGCGGCGGCCAAGGTACTGAGAGGGTTTATGGACCAGATGGGTGGGGTGGATCCATGGAGGTTTGTGAGGCCGAGGGCACGCGAGTACTCTTTCTTCTCCCACGTACATAGGGTCTACTCTCGGATAGATTTCTTCGTGGTGAGTAGGGGACTGATTCCGAGAGTGGAGGAGGCCGAGTATTCGGCCATTGCAATCTCCGACCACGCTCCGCATTGGATAGAGTTGGAGATGGGGGAGGTGCGGGACCAACGTCCGTTGTGGCGGTTGGATGTGGGGTTGTTGGCGGAGGAGGAGGTGTGTAGGAGGGTCCGGGCAAGTATTGAGGGGTACCTTGAGGTGTCTGATACGGGGGAGATTCAGGTGGGGATGGTCTGGGAAGCCCTGAAGGCAGTAATTCGTGGGGAGCTGATATCCATCCGGGCACACAGGGAGAGGAGCGAGAGGAGTGAGAGGGATAGACTGGTGGGAAAGATGCTGGAGGTGGACAGGAGGTATGCAGAGGCACCAGAGGAGGGACTGTTGGGGGAGAGGCGCAGCCTGCAGGCTAAATTTGATTTGCTGACCACTAGAAAGGCGGAGGCACAGTGGAGGAAGGCACAAGGGGCAGTGTACGAACATGGTGAAAAGGCGAGTAGGATGCTGGCTCATCAGCTCCGCAAGCGGGATGCGGCTAAGGAAATTGCTGGAGTGAGAGATAAGAGTGGGAATGTGGTGCGCAAGGGGGTAGAGGTGAATGAGGTCTTCAAGGACTTTTACGGGGAACTGTACCGGTCGGAGCCAACGGGGGAGAGGAGGGGAATGGAGAGGTTCCTTGACAGGCTTTCTTTCCCGAAGGTGCAGGAGGAGAAGGTGGAGGGGTTGGGTGCGCCGATTGAGCTGGAGGAGCTAGTTAAGGGGATCGGGCAGATGCAGTCAGGGAAGGCACCGGGGCCGGATGGGTTCCCGGTGGAATTTTATAAAAAGTTTGTAGACCTAGTGGGCCCCTTGCTGGTGCGGACACTCAACGAAGCGTGGGAAGGGGGGACTTTGCCCCCGACGATGTCGCGGGCGCTGATCTCGTTAATTTTAAAGAGGGACAAGGACCCCCAGCAGTGTGGGTCATACAGGCCCATATCTCTCCTTAATGTGGATGCCAAGGTGCTGGCAAAAATCCTGGCCACCAGGATAGAGGACTGTGTGCCAGGGGTTGTGCACGAGGACCAGACAGGTTTTGTGAAGGGAAGGCAGCTGAACACGAATGTGCGGAGATTGTTGAATGTCATCATGATGCCGGCGATTGAGGGGGAGGCAGAGATAGTGGTGGCGCTGGATGCGGAGAAGGCCTTCAATGGAGTGGATAGGGGGTACCTATGGGAGGTGTTGGGGAGGTTTGGATTTGGTGAAGGGTTCATTCGATGGGTAAGGCTGCTATATGAGGCCCCGACGGCATGCGTGGCCACGAATAGGAGGAGGTCGGAGTACATCCGGCTTTACCGAGGGACCAGGCAGGGTTGCCCCCTGTCCCCTTTGTTGTTTGCGCTGGCAATCGAGCCGCTGGCGATGGCGTTGAGGGATTCAGAGAGGTGGAGAGACTTGGTGCGAGGTGGGGAGGAACATAGGGTGTTGTTGTATGCCGATGACCTGTTACTGTATGTGGCGGACCCGGTGGGAGGGATGCCGGGGGTGATGGAGTTGCTAGCTGAGTTTGGGACCTTTTCAGGTTATAAATTAAATTTAGGCAAGAGTGAGGTGTTTGTGGTGCACCCTGGAGACCAGGAGGAAGGAATTGGTAGGCTCCCGCTTAGGCGGGCAGGGGAGAGCTTTAGGTACCTGGGGGTGCAGGTGGCCAGGGACTGGGGGACTCTTCACAAGCATAATTTCACCAGACTTGTAGATCAGATGGAGGAGGAGTTCAAGAGGTGGGACATGCTGCCATTATCGTTGGCGGGGAGGGTACAGTCCGTCAAAATGACGGTGCTTCCGAGGTTCTTGTTCCTCTTTCAGTGCCTGCCCATCTTTATCCCCAGGGCCTTCTTTAGGAGAGTGACTAGCAGTATTCTGAGCTTTGTGTGGGCACATGGGACTCCGAGAATGAAGAGGGTGTTTCTGGAGCGAGGGAGGGATAGAGGCGGGCTGGCGCTGCCTAACCTTCTGGGGTACTATTGGGCGGCCAATGTGTCAATGGTGCGTAAATGGGTGATGGAGGGGGGAGGGGCAGCGTGGAAAAGAATGGAGGTGGCGTCATGTAGAGGTACGAGCCTGGGTGCCATGGTAACAGCGCCGTTGCCGCTCTCCCCTAAGAGGTTTACCACGAGCCCGGTGTTGGCGGCGACCCTAAGAATCTGGGGACAGTGGAGGCGGCATAGGGGGGAAACAGGGGGCTCGATGGATGCTCCACTGGGTGGCAACCATCGGTTCATCCCGGGGAACAGGGATGAGGAATTTAGTGGGTGGTAAAGGGCGGGCATCAGCAAATTGAGGGACCTGTTTATTGGCGGGAGGTTTGCGGGCCTGGGGGAACTGGAAGATAAATTTGGCCTTCCCCAAGGAAACATGTTCAGATACTTACAGGTAAAGGCGTTTGATAGGCGACAGGTAGAAGGATTCCCTTTGCTGCCCTCGCAGGGGACGATGGACAGAGTGCTTTCGGGGGTGTGGGTCGGAGAGGGGAAGGTGTCTGACATCTATAAGGTGGAGGAGTCGTCAGTGGAGGAGCTGAAGGCTAAATGGGAGGAGGAACTCGGGGAGCAGATAGAGGACGGGACTTGGGCGGATGCCTTGGAGAGAGTCAACTCTTCCTCCTCATGTGCGAGGCTTAGTCTCATCCAATTTAAGGTGCTGCACCGGGCCCACATATCCGGGACTAGGATGAGTAGGTTCTTTGGGGGTGAGGATAGGTGCACCAGATGTTCGGGGAGTCCAGCGAACCACGCCCATATGTTCTGGGCATGCCCAGCACTGGAAGAATTCTGGAAGGGGGGTGGCGGGGACGGTGTCGAGGGTGGTTGGATCCAGGGTCAAACCAGGGTGGGGACTCGCGATTTTTGGAGTTGCGGTAGAGCTGGGAGTGCAGGAGGCGAAAGAGGCCGGTGTCCTGGCCTTTGCGTCCCTAGTAGCCCGTCGAAGGATTCTGCTACAGTGGAAGGATGCAAGACCCCCAAGTGTGGAGACCTGGATCAGTGACATGGCGGGATTTATAAAGTTGGAAAGGGTCAAATTTGCCCTGAGAAGATCAATACAAGGCTTCTATAAACGATGGCAGCCTTTTCTTGACTTCCTGGCTCAAAGATAGGTATCTTGGTCAATAGCAGCAGCAACACGGGGCGGGGGGGGGGGGGGGGGGGGGGGGGGGGGTGTTCCTTATTGTAGTGTCTATTCTGTAACTTTATATTGTGTTAATTTGCGTTGTTGTTAAAATGCTGTGTTGTTCATGGAGGTGGGCCGAATGTTTATGATTGTTAATATTATTGTTATTTTTGGTATTTTACTAAGGTGCGTTATTGTTGTATAAATTCAAAATTTCTCAATAAAAATTATTTCGAAAAAAAAAAGTACTGAGTGCTGCACTGTCAGAGGGTCAGTACTGAGGGAGTGCTGCACTGTCAGAGAGTCGATACTGAGGGAGTGCTGCACTGTCAGAGGGTCAGGACTGAGGGAATGCTGCACTGTCAGAGGATCAGTGCTGAGGGAGTGCTGCACTGTCAAAGGGTCAGTACTGAGGGAGTGCTGCACTGTCAGAGGGTCAGTACTGAGGCAGTGCTGCACTGTCAGAGGGTCAGTACTGAGGAAACATTGCACTGTCAGAGGGTCAGTACTCAGGGAGTGCTGCACTGTCAGAAGGTCAGAACTGAGCGATTGCTGCACTGTCAGAGGATCAGCACTGAGGGAGTGCTGCACTGTCAAAGGGTCAGTACTGAGGGAGTGCTGCACTGTCAGAGGGTCAGTACTGAGGCAGTACTGCACTGTCAGAGGATCAGCACTGAGGGAGTGCTGCATTGTCAAAGGGTCAGTACTAAGGGAGTGCTGCACTGTCGGAGGGTCAGGACTGAGGGAATGCTGCACTGTCAGAGGGTCTGTGCTGAGGGAGTGCTGCACTGTCAGAGGATCAGTACTGAGGGAGTGCTGCACTGTCAGAGGGTCAGTGCTGAGGAAGTGCTGCATTGTCCTATCGTCAGTACTCGGAGGGGTACTATTGAGGGTGTGCTGCACTCTCTGTGTGCAAGGTTTCTACATTCACTCACTGGGATCAGATAAACAATACCTGAGCAACAGGCTGGTCGCTCCTATACCCTGGCTCGATCTGACTGTCGAGTGGTGACTGTTCCCGTGGGGAACCTTTCCTCAGGGGGTCCACTGTTGAATAGAGTGGGCTGGTGTGATTTTCCTGGTCAGGTGGATGATACTCTGTTACGGAATCCCCCATGCCTTCCTCGGGAGCTGGGAATTGCTGCCCGCCTTCCTGCCAATGTTGGACAGACTGCCGAGAGACCTGGTGCGCCTGTTCCATCAGAGTCAAAGCCATCAGGCGGGCTGCATTTTTCGGGGGTGGAGGAGGAGGAAGTTGTCGAGGGCCAGCGACAGAAAGTGAGGCCATTGTCTGATAATAGACTGGAGGCTGATCTGTGAACAAAGCACAAAAGATACAATTAATTCTACAAATACCAGACCTCAACCCTCGGAGCAGCTTGTCGGGGTACGGCTACCATACACTGACTCTTACTGGGGTACGGATCCCACACACACTGACTCTCACTGGGGTACGGATCCCACACACACTGACTCTCACTGGGGTACAGGATCCACACACACTGACTCTCTCTGGGGTACAGGTCCCACACACACTGACTCAAACTGGGGTACGGGTTCCACACACACTGACACTGACTGGGGTACAGGTTCCACACACAATGACTCTCACTGGGGTACAGGTTCCACACACAATGACTCTCACTGGGGTACGGGTTCCACACACACTGACTCTCACTGGGGTACGGGTTCCACACACACTGACTCTCACGGGGTACGGGTTCCACACACACTGACTCTCACTGGGGTACGGGTTCCACACACTGACTCTCACTGGTGTACGGGTTCCTTACACACTGACTCTCATTGAGGTACGGGTCCCACACACACTGACTCTCACTGGGGTACGGGTTCCACACACACTGACTCTGACTGGGGTACGGGTTCCACACACGCTGACTCTCACTGGGGTACGGGTTCCTTACACACTGACTCTCATTGAGGTACGGGTCCCACACACACTGACTCTCACTGGGGTACGGGTTCCACACACACTGACACTGACTGGGGTACAGGTTGCACACACAATGACTCTCACTGGGGTACAGGTTCCACACACAATGACTCTCACTGGGGTACGGGTTCCACACACACTGACTCTCACTGGGGTACGGGTTCCACACACACTGACTCTCACGGGGTACGGGTTCCACACACACTGACTCTCACTGGGGTACGGGTTCCACACACACTGACTCTCACTGGTGTACGGGTTCCTTACACACTGACTCTCATTGAGGTACGGGTCCCACACACACTGACTCTCACTGGGGTACGGGTTCCACACACACTGACTCTCACTGGTGTACGGGTTCCACACACGCTGACTCTCACTGGGGTATGGGTTCCACACTCACTGACTCTCACTGGGGTATGGGTTCCACACACACTGACTCTCACTGGGGTACGGGTTCCTTACACACTGACTCTCACTGAGGTACGGGTCCCACACACACTGACTCTCACTGGGGTACGGGTTCCACACACGCTGACTCTCACTGGGGTACGGGTTCCACACACACTGACTCTCACTGGGGTACGGGTTACACACTGACTCTCACTGGGGTACGGGATCCACACACACTGATTCTCACTGGGGTACGGGTTCCACACACACTGACTCTCACTGGGGTACGGGTTCCACACACACTGGGCGCGATTCTCCCAAAACGGGAGAAATCGTAAAGCTGGCGTAAAACCCGGGCGGGTTTTACGGCAGCGCGCCCCTTCCCGACCGGGGACCGATTCTGGTCCCCGGTCGGGGCTAGCAGCCCGACGCCGTAGGCTCCGTCAAGACGGGCTTAACGAAAATCGTTAAGCCCGCTTGCCGGAGTTAGCGCCGGCTGACGCGTCATATGACGTCAGCCGCGCATGCGCAGTTTGGAAGACTCCAACCCGCGCATGCGCGGGTGACGTCATCGCGTTTTTGCGCGAAACCCGCGCATGCGCGGGCCGGGTTGCCCCTCAGCCGCCCCGCGAATGGATACTGCGGGGCGGCGGAAGGACACGTAGTGCGCGGGCATCGGGCCCGCTGCCCGCGATCGTTGCCCACCGATCGCGGGCCCATGGCACCCTTGGCACGGCCGTGCCAATCGGTGCCATGGTTATTAATAGCGAGTTAGTCACGCCGTTTTTACAAACGGCAAGACCAGGTGTGTTTGCCGTTCGTAAAAACGGCGTAAAGGGCTGGGACTTCGGCCCATCTAACAGCTGATTCGGGTCGGGACTTCGGCGGGGGGGGGGGGGGGGGGGGAGAATAGCGGGAGGGCGGCAAAAATGTCGGGAAGGCCCTCCCGCTATTCTCCCACCCGTCGTGGGGGGCGGAGAATTTCGCCCACTGACTCTCACTGGTGTACTGGTTCCACACACACTGACTCTCACTGGGGTACGGGTTCCACACACACTGACTCTCACTGGGGTACGGGTTCCACACACACTGACTCTCACTGGGGTACGGGTTCCACAAACACTGACTCTCACTGGGGTACAGGTTCCACACACACTGACTCTCACTGGGGTACAGGTTCCACACACACTGACTCTCACTGGGGTACTGGTTCCACACACACTGACTCTCACTGGGGTATGGGTTCCACACACACACACTGACTCTCACTGGGGCATGGGTTATACACACACTGACTCTCACTGGGGTACGGGTTCCACACACGCTGACTCTCACTGGGGTATGGGTTCCACACACACTGACTCTCACTGGGGTACGGGTTCCACACACACTGACTCTCACTGGGGTACGGGTTCCACACACACTGACTCTCACTGGGGTACAGGTTCCACACACACTGACTCTCACTGGGGTACAGGTTCCACACACACTGACTCTCACTGGGGTACGGGTTCCACACACACTGACTCTCACTGGGGTATGGGTTCCACACACACTGACTCTCACTGGGGTACAGGTTCCACACACACTGACTCTCACTGGGGTATGGGTTCCACACACACTGACTCTCACTGGGGTACGGGTTCCACACACACTGACTCTCACTGGGGTACAGGTTCCACACACACTGACTCTCACTGGGGTACGGTTTCCACACACACTGACTCTCACTGGGGTACGGGTTCCGCACACACTGACTCTCACTGGGGTACGGGTTCCACACACACTGACTCTCACTGAGGTACAGGTTCCACACACACTGACTCTCACTGGGGTACGGGATCCACACACACTGATTCTCACTGGGGTACAGGTTCCACACACACTGACTCTCACTGGGGTACAGGTTCCACACACACTGACTCTCACTGGGGTACTGGTTCCACACACACTGACTCTCACTGGGGTATGGGTTCCACACACACACACTGACTCTCACTGGGGCATGGGTTATACACACACTGACTCTCACTGGGGTACGGGTTCCACACACGCTGACTCTCACTGGGGTATGGGTTCCACACACACTGACTCTCACTGGGGTACGGGTTCCACACACACTGACTCTCACTGGGGTACTGGTTCCACACACACTGACTCTCACTGGGGTACGGTTTCCACACACACTGACTCTCACTGGGGTACGGGTTCCACACACACTGACTCTCACTGGGGTACGGGTTCCACACACACTGACTCTCACTGGGGTACAGGTTCCACACACACTGACTCTCACTGGGGTACGGGATCCACACATACTGACTCTCACTGGGGTACGGGTTCCACACACACTGATTCTCACTGGGGTACGGGTTCCACACACACTGACTCTCACTGGGGTATGGGTCCCACACACACTGACTCTCACTGGGGTATGGGTCCCACACACACTGACTCTCACTGGGGTACGGGTTCCGCACACACTGACTGTCACTGGGGTACGGTTTCCACACACACTGACTCTCACTGGGTACGGATATTCCAGCCCCTCCCTATATCTGTCACTTCCTGCAGCCTCCCACTCGGAATCCTCCGAGATCTCTGCACTCCTCCAATTTTTGGCCTTTCAAGCATTCGCCCAATTCCCATCGCTCCACCATTTGCAGCTGTGCCTTCAGCTTCCTCGGGGGGCATGGGGGAGCTCTGTAATTCCATCCAGATACCTCCCCACCTCCACCTCCATCTTGATATTAAAGCGCATCTTTAAGGAACAAAGGGGGAGACAAAAATTGAGGGAGGTGGACAAAGCGGTAAAGGGTGAGAGACCATCCAGAAGGAGAAGAGCAGCAGATACCTGTGAACCCCAACTTATTCACCATTCTGACTTGGAAACATATGGGTTGTCCCTTCACTGTCGCTGGATCAAAATCCCGTAATTCCCTTCCTAACAGCACTGTGGGTGTATCTAGACCTCAGGGACTGCAGCGGTTCAAGAAGGCAACTCACCACCATCTTATCAAGGGGCAATAAGCAATGGGCGATACATGCTGGGCTCAGCCTGCTACGACCCACATCCTATAAATTAATTTTTAAAATCGCCCTGTGCCTTTGACGATCCCACCATCTCCCTGTCCCAGGACGGACAGAATAGTCCTGGGGCCTCCACATCCACTGCCTGGATTCCAAAACTCACCACGTTGCCTCTTCAGCGAATCCTCCGGCTCGGGGCTGACCTCTCCCCCTCTGACCTCCCAGCCGCTCGCTGCCAATTCGTTCCGACTCTCTCCTTTGCTGCTACTGGACAGCTGAAAGTCCCGGGATCGGAGGAGCAGGGATATGGTCCGAGCCGCAGGGTCTCCTGGGGACAGGACTGCAGCCTGGCCCTCGCCTGCCAGGCTGCCCACCAGCTGCAGGACGTTGGCGGGAATGCTGATGGCCACAGGGCTGGAGATGTCCGGCGACGGGGTCCGGCCGGCCGCCGATGGAGCGCTCCGCACCAGCTTGCGGGTGAAGGACACGGGTCTGGAGGCCCTGTCGGCAGTGGCCGGGCTGCCCAGCCGGTGGGCTGTCCGGCGAGGATCCCCCCGCTGCTCAGGCACCAGCTCCTCCTGCGTCCGAATGGGGAAATCGGGAACCATGTAGATCGCCTCCTGATCATCGCTTGAACTGGCGGAACTGGGGCAGTGTGGGAAGGAGGCAAGTTCCAGCCCGTCACCCAACACAGACACAGAGACGGCGTCGCTGCTCGATCGATGGCGGCGGAGACTCCGAACCCGTGGCACAACTGGGAAACCAAAAGACAAGACAGGGACAAAATGAGAATCTGCATCTTGGCCAGAGTCTGTCGCTTCCCCCCCTTGCCCAACCCACCACCCCCCCCCCCCCCCCCCCCCCCACCCCACCCCCCCCCCCCCCCCCCCCCCCCCCCAACATCCCCTCGGGACGTCCCAAAGCCCCTCACAGTCAATTATTAATGTGAGGCCATCATGGTAAAGTGGAAAACACAGCAACCTGATAAAGTCTCAGATCATCTGTTTTTCAGTCATGTTTGTTGAGGGATGAATGTTTGGCCTTAGGACCACAGGGAGGAATTCTCCTGACCCTTCCGGCTCTACTTCCCAGAGGGCAGACGGAGCAAAGGTTTCATGTCCCAACCGATAAATGAACCTCCAACAATGCAGAAATCCCTCAGTACTGACCCTCTGACATTTCAGAACTCGCTCAGTACTGACCCTCTGACAGTGCAGCATTCCCTCAGTTCCGATCCTCTGACAGTGCAGCACTCCCTCAGTACTGACCCTCTGATAGTGCAGCACTCCCTCAGTACTGACCCTCTGACAGTACAGCACTCCCTCAGTACTGACCCTCTGACAGTGCAGCACTCCCTCAGTACTGACCCTCTGACAGTGCAGCACCTACTCAGTACTGACCCTCTGACAGTGCAGCACTCCCTCAGTACTGACCCTCTGACAGTGCAGCACTCCCTCAGTACTGACCCTCTGACAGTGCAGCACTCCCTCAGTACTGACCCTCTGACAGTGCAGCACCTACTCAGTACTGACCCTCTGACAGTGCAGCACTCCCTCAGTACTGACCCTCTGACAGTGCAGCACGCCCTCAGTACTGACCCTCTGACAGTGCAGCACTCCCTCAGTACTGACCCTCTGACAGTACAGCACTCTCTCACTACTGACCCTCTGTCAGTGCAGCACTCCCTCAGTACTGACCCTCTGACAGTGCAGCACTTCCTCAGTGCTGACCCTCTGCAAATGCGCCATTCCCTCAGTACTGACCCTCTGACAGTGCAGCAGCTCCTCAGTACTGACCCTCTGACAGTACAGCACTCCCTCAGTACTGACCCTCTGACAGTACAGCACTCCCTCAGTACTGACCCTCTGACAGTGCAGCACTCCCTCAGTACTGACCCTCTGACAGTGCAGCACCTACTCAGTACTGACCCTCTGACAGTGCAGCACTCCCTCAGTACTGACCCTCTGACAGTGCAGCACTCCCTCAGTACTGACCCTCTGACAGTGCAGCACCTACTCAGTACTGACCCTCTGACAGTGCAGCACTCCCTCAGTACTGACCCTCTGACAGTGCAGCACTCCCTCAGCACTGACCCTCTGACAGTGCAGCACTCCCTCAGTACTGACCCTCTGACAGTACAGCACTCTCTCACTACTGACCCTCTGTCAGTGCAGCACTCCCTCAGTACTGACCCTCTGACAGTGCAGCAGCTCCTCAGAACTGACCCTCTGACAGTGCAGCACTTCCTCAGTGCTGACCCTCTGCAAATGCGCCATTCCCTCAGTACTGACCCTCTGACAGTGCAGCAGCTCCTCAGTACTGACCCTCTGACAGTGCAGCCCTCCCTCAGTACTGACCCTCTGACAGTACAGCACTCCCTCAGTACTGGTTCTCGTACAGTGCAGCACTGTCTCAGTACTGACCGTCTGACAGTGTAGCACTCCCTCGGTACTGACCCAATCACAGTGCAGCACTCCCTCAGTACTGATGCTCTGACAGTGCAGCTCCCCCTCAGTACTGACCTTTGTACAGTGCAGCACTCCCACAGAACTGGCTCTCTGATAGTGCAGCACTCCCTCAGTGGTGACCCTTTAACAGTGCAGCACTCCCTCAGTACTGACCCTCTGACAGTGCAGCCCTCCCTCAGAGCTGGCTCTCTGATAGTGCAGCACTCCCTCAGTACCACCCCTCAGACAGTGCAGCATTCCCTTAGTACTGACCCTCTTGACAGTGCAGCACTCCCTCAGTACTGACACTCTGACAGTGCAGCACTCCCTCAGTACTGACCCTCTGACAGTGCAGCACTCCCTCAGCACTGACCCTCTGACAGTGCAGCACTCCCTCAGTACTGGCCCTCTGACAGTGCAGCGCTCCCTCAGTACTGATCCTCTGACAGTGCAGCGCTCCCTCAGTACTGACCCTCCGACAGTGCAGCGCTCCCTCAGTACTGACCCTCTGATAGTGCAGCACTCCCTCAGTACTGACCCTCTGCTCATGCAGCACTCCCTCAGTACTGACCCTCTGACAGTGCAACACCCCGTCAGTACTGACCCTCTGACAGTACAGCACTCCCTCACTACTGACCCTCTGACAGAGCAGCACTCCCTTAGTACTGACCCTATGACAGTGCAGCACTCCCTCAGTACTGACCCTCTGACAGTGCAGCACCTCCTCAGTACTGACCCTCTGAAAGCGCAGCACTCCCTCAGCACTGACCCTCTGTCAGTGCAGCACTCCCTCAGTACTGACCCTCTGACAGTGCAGCGCTCCCTCAGTACTGACCCTCTGACAGTGCAGCACTCCCTCAGTACTGACCCTCTGACAATGCAGCACTCCCTCACTACTGACCCTCTGACAATGCAACACCCCCTCAGTACTGACCATCTGACAGTGCAGCACTCCCTCAGTACTGATCCGATGACTGTGCAGCACTCTCTCAGTACTGACCCTCTGACAGTGCAGCACCTCCTCAGTACTGACCCTCTGACAGTGCAGCACTTCCTCAGTACTGACCCTCTGCAAATGCGCCATTCCCTCAGTACTGACCCTCTGACAGTGCAGTACTCCCTCAGTACTGACCCTCTGATAGTGCAGCATTCCCTCAGTACTGACCCTCCGACAGTGCAGCACTCCCTCAGTACTGACCCTCTGACAGCGCAGCACTCCCTCAGTGCTGGCCCTCTGACAGTGCAGCACTCCCTCAGTCCTGGACCTCTGACAGTGCAGCACTTCCTTCGAGGCTTAGTGTGTCCGGGATACGGAGCGAAGGTGAGGGTGTAGTTTGTCCTGGTGGTTGTTTTACATGTCAATTGTGAAAGGAGACAGTAATTACACAGATACCTCTGAGTGCGATCACTGACCAGGCACAAAAACTCTGTGAAATATCATTCCATCACACAATGCAGTGTCAGCAGACCCCCGGCCGGGAATTGGACATGCAAATTGGATTCCGGGGACACTGGGAAATGTCAGAAGGGTGACAGGAACAATGATGTGCCTCTGTACCTGCCCCGCTGTGCTGTGAAGAGAGCGACTCCTCACTCTTTGCTGAACGCAGTGTCACTGTCTCCCCACGGCTACCTGTGACAGGAGAGAGAACACGTCAGGTACTCCGTTAAAAAACATCCTTACCAGGGGGACTTCCGGTGGCGGCTATGAAGGAGTAAGTCGCACATTTGGTGGCTCCCACTCGCGTCGGACTTTGGACCTTTTCCCCCGATTTTTTACCGGACTTGATTTGAAAAAATCGATGACAGAGGCAATTGTGTTCTGGATTCCCTCATCGGTGCATGGAGACGAGGAATAGAATTGCTTGCAAAGGCAGAGACAGACGGACAGAGAAGGCTTGGGCTGAAGCTGCAGTGGGAGACAGCATGGAGGATGACCGGACCTCTGGCTTGTCACCCCAGTGGTCAACGTAGCAGCTGATGCATGTTATCCAGGAGGGCATCGCCAAGCAGAAGCAGGACTGCTTAGACCCAATAAAAGAGTCAATTGAGCGGCTGGAGCCTAGATTGGACGCCAAAGATCGGGCGATCCAGAAAGTTGAGAAGGCGCTGCTGGCTGACCAGGAGGAACATCAAAAGCGGTGGAGTTGGAGGTGGGGATGCTGAGAGACCAGCAGAAAAGGCTCCTGGAGAATGCGGAGGACCGAGAGAATAGGTCCCGCCGGCAGAATCTGAGGATCGTTCGGCTCCCAGAGGGGTCCGTAGGAGCGGATACTGGGGCACGTTCGAGAAGCTGCTGGGAGAAGGGGCATTCTCCCGGCCCTTGGAGGTGGACAGGGCTCACAGACGCTCTCGAGGAAGCCGCGAATGGGAGACCCCCCAAGTGCAATGGTGGTGAGATTCCACAGGTATTTGGATAAGGAGTGTATTTTACAGTGGGCCAAGCAGACACGGAGCTGTAATTGGGACAACAGTATCCTGCGGGTCTATCAGGACCTGAATGCAGAGGTGACCAGGAGAAGAGCGGGTTTTAACCAGATCAGGTGGACCCTTTTTAAGAAAAAGGTGAAGTTCGGACTGCTGTATCCGGCCCGTCTCTGGGTCACGCACGAGGAGCAACATTTTTATTTCGAGTCGCCTGAGGAAGCGCTGGACTTCGCGAAAAGGAAAGGACTGCTGGCAGACTGAGAACTTTTGAACTTTGCTGCAACATTCATGTTTTTAAAAGTTTCTCGTTTTTCGTTTTGTGGACGCTATTTGTAATGCCTCCTGTATTGATCTGGTGCCAGTTGCAGAGCTGAGTGAATTAAAGTTTACATTTGCACTGTTGGGGGATGGAAGTGTGTTTGTTTAGATGCTGAATCTCTTGCTTGATCTTTTCTTTCTTGAGCGGGTTTTTTTTTTCTGTCAGGCAATTGTGTTGGGATTGTTTGTCATCTGAATATGTGTGTATGAGCGGGTTGGGGAGGAAACAATAGGTGAGGGAATGTCTGGCGCCAGGGGTAGGGGCCACCAATCTAGCTGGGCGGGCTAGCTCACGGAAGCTCACGGGGTGAGCAGATGTTAGTCGTATCAAAGGGGTTGATTTACATTGTGCTGTTACTAGGGGGAGAGGGGGTAAAATGTTCTGCTGACGAGGGAGGGACTGTTGCTGAGGGACACGGGCTGGAGACTGGCCCAAGAAAGGTGATGGCTGATCAGTGAAGGGGGGGGCGATGAGCCCCCCAACTAGACTGATCGTCTGGAATGTTCGAGGGCTAAATGGGTCGGTCAAGAGGGCACGCATGTTCGTGTATCTGAGGGGACTGAAGGTGGACATGGTAATGCTGCAGGAGTCGCACCTTAGAGTAGTTGACCAGATTAGATTAAGGAAAGGTTGGGTCGGACAGGTTTTTCACTCGGGACTAGACACGAAGACCAGGGGGTCGCAATCCTGATCAACAAACAGGTGGTGTTTGAGGCAGAAAGAATAGTTTTGGATGTGGGAGGTCCGTACATTATGGTCAGTGGGAAACTGGAGGGAGTGCAGGTGGTAATAGTAAATGTAAATGCGCCGAATTGGGACGATGTGGAGTTTATAAAGAGGATGCTGGGGAAGATACAGGACCTGGATTCGCATGAGTTGGTCATGAGAGGGGACTTTAACACAGTTATTTACCCTGGTTTAGACCGGTCAAGCTCAAAAACGGGCAGGGTGCCAGCAATGGCACCCTGTATGCTTCATCCGATGCCAGTGCTTATGTAGTTACACTGTATATATTGTGTTGCCCTATTATGTATTTTCTTTTATTCCCTTTTCTTCCCATGTACTTAATGATCTGTTGAGCTGCTCGCAGAAAAATACTTTTCACTGAACCTCGGTACACGTGACAATAAACAAATCCAATCCTAGGAAGCATTGAAGGTCCTGGTTAGAGGGCGCTGATCTTGATACGGGCCCAGAAGGTAGACAGGGCAGAGACGGACTGACTGGTAAAGGAGATACTACAGGTCGACAGGAGGTATGGGGAGACCCCAGTGGCAGGGTTTTTAAGGGAACGGCGGAGTTTGGCTTGTTAACCACAGGGAGGGCGGTGGAGCAGCTGAGAAAGGCAAGGGGGCGATTTATGAGCATGGAGAGAAGGTCAGCAGAATGCTGGCACAGCAGCTTAGAAAGAGGGAGGCAGCCAGGGAGATAGGGAAAGTAAAGGATGGAGATGGGAACCTGGTGGGAGACTCAGCAGGGGTGAATAAGGCGTTTAAGGAGTTTTATAGTAGGTTGTATGAGTCGGAACCCCCAGCGGGGCCAGGGGGGATGTGGCACTTCCAAGGGGGGGCTGAATTTCCCGAAGGTGGATGGGGAGCTGGTAGAAGGGCTGGGGGCCCCGATCGGGATGGAAGAGATAGCGGAGGGTCTGAAGGCCATGCAGTCGGGTAAAGCCCTGGGGCCGGACTGGTACCCAGTGGAGTTCTATAAAAAGTTCTTTGGGATATTGGGGCCGTTGTTGATGAGGACATTCAATGAGGCAAAGGAGAGAGGGGTGCTGCCCCCGACGATATCACAGGCCACGATTTTGCTGATCCTGAAGCGGGACAAGAACCCGGAGCTATGTGGGTCCTACAGGCCGATATCCCTGTTGAATGGTGACGCCAAACTGCTGGCCAAAATTTTGTCCTCTAGGATTGAGGATTGTGTTCTGGACGTCATTGGGGAGGACCAGATGGGGTTTGTTCAGGGAAGTTAGTTGGTGGCCAATGTAAGAAGGCTATTAAACGTGATCATGATGCCCCTGGAAGGTAGGGAGGTGGAGGTGGTGGTCGCAATGGACGCAGGGAAGGCCTTTGATCGAGTAGAATGGGAATATCTCTGGGAGGTACTGGGATGGTTCGGATTTGGGCGGGGCTTTATTGACTGGGTCAGGTTGCTGTATCAGGCACCTGTGTGAGCGTACGGACGAATCAGACAACATTGGATTATTTTAGGCTGCATTGGAACACAGAGTCTCACTTCACGCAGACGACCTGCTCCTGTATGTATCAGGCCCAGCAGAGGGGATGGAAGAAATCATGAGGATGCTGTGGGAATTTGGCTGGATTTTGGGATATAAATATACCTATGGGGAAAAGTGAGATGTTTACGGTCCAGGCGAGGGGACAGTAGAGGTGACTGGGGAAGCTGCCGTTTAGAGTGGTCGGGGGGGGGGGGGGGACACGATTTTCGGAGGTGGGGGTGGGACTGGCTCCCATTGTCACTGGCTGGGAGGGTGCAGACGGTGAAGATGATGGTCCTCCCGAGATTCCTGTTTGTGTTAGTGTCTCCCCATCTTTACTCCACGGTCCTTTTTTAAACGGGTCAATAAAGTGATCACTGGCTTTGTTTGGGCGGGCAAGACCCCGCGAGTAAGGAAGGTAATGCTTGAGTGGAGTCGGGGTGAGAGCGGGCTGGTGCTGCCAAACTTCAGTAACTATTATTGGGCGGTGAATATAGCCATGATCAGGAAGTGGGTGGTGGGGGAGGGTCGGCATGGGAGCGTATGGAGGCGGCTTCATATAAGAGCACCAGCTTGGGGGTGTTGATAACAGCGCCTCTGCCGTTCCCGCCAGCACGGGACTCCACCAGGCCCGTGGTGGTGGCAGCCCTGAGAGTCTGGGGGCAATGGAGAAGACATGTAGGAGCAGAGGAAGCATCGGTTTGATCTTCAATCTATAATATTCACCGGTTTGCCCCGGAAGTATGGACGGGGGATTTCGGAGCTGGCAGAGAGCAGAGATTGAGAGGATGGGGGATATGTTTATAGAGGGGAGCTTTCCTAGCTTGAGGGAGCTGGAGGAGAAATTTGGATTGGTGAGGGGAAAACGATTTCAGGTACCTGCAGGCACGGGACTTCCTATGTAGGCAGGTCTCCACCGTCCCGCTCCTACCACCAAGGGGGATACAGGACAGGGTAGTTTCCAGAGGGTAGGTGGGAGAAGGGAGCGTCTCTGACATTTACAAGGAACTTATGGGTTCAGAGGAGACGCAGACTGAGGAGCTGAAGCACAAGTGGGAAGAGGAGTTGGGAGGAGAGATAGAGGATGGTCCATGGGTGGGTGCGTTGAGTAGAGACAACACGTCCACAACATGTGCCAGGCTCAACCTGATACAGTTCAAGGTCGTTCACCGGGTCCACATGACAGTGGCCTGGATGAGCAGATTCTTTTGGGTAGAAGATAGGTGCGCAAGGTGCGCGTGAGGGCCAGCGAACCATGTCCACATGCTTTGGACATGTCCAAAGCTTAGGGGATTATGGCAGGGGTTTGCAGATGTCATGTCCATTGTGTTAAAAAGAGGTACTGCACGGGGCTAGATACAGAGTAAAGCTTCCTCTACACTGTCCCCATCAAACACTCCCAGGACAGGTACAGCACAGGGTTAGATACAGAGTAAAGCTCCCTCTACACTGTCCTCATCAAACACTCCCAGGACAGATACAGCATGGGTTAGATACAGAGTAAAGCTCCCTCTACACTGTCCCCATCAAACACTCCCAAAGCTCCCTCTACACTGTCCCCATCAAACACTCCCAGGACAGGTACAGCACGGGGTTAGATACAGAGTAAAGCTCCTTCTACGCTGTCCCCATCAAACACTCCCAGGACAGGTACAGCACGGGGTTAGATATAGAGTAAAGCTCCTTCTACGCTGTCCCCATCAAACACTCCCAGGACAGGTGCAGCATGGGGTTAGATACAGAGTAAAGCTCCCTCTACACTGTCCCCATCAAACACTCCCAGGACAGGTACAGCACGGGGTTAGATACAGAGTAAAGCTCCCTCTACACTGTCCCCATCAAACATTCCCAGGACAGGTACAGCATGGGGTTAGATACAGAGTAAACCTCCCTCTACACTGTCCCCATCAAACATTCCCAGGACAGGTACAGCATGGGGTTAGATACAGAGTAAAGCCCCCTCTACAATGTCCCCATCAAGCACTCCCAGGACAGAGGTGGCGATTTTCGGGGTGTCGGAAGACCCGGGAATCCAGGAGGAGAAAGAGGCAGACGTTCTGGCCTTTGCTTCCCTGGTAACCCGGAGACAGATACTATTAGCTTGGAGGGACCCAAAGCTCCCGATGTCGGAGACCTGGCTATCGGACATGGCTAGCTTTCTCTGTTTGGAGAAAATCAAGTTCGCCTTGAGAGAGTCACTGTTAGGGTTCGCCTGGAAGTGGCAACCGTTCATCAACTTCTTTGCGGAAAATTAATCGTCAGCAGAAATGGGGGGGGGGGTGGGTTAGTTTAGTTTTGAGTTAGTGGGTTAATAAAGCTGGGACCTGTAAGGGAGGAAACAGGCTTTAGCACAATGTTTATAGATTCACGTACATTGTTTATTTTGCTTTGTTGTCAAACCAAAAAAATACCTCAATAAAATGTTTATATAAAAAAAAAACATCCTTACCAGAAGGTACGTAACCCCGTGCTGTACCTGTCCTGGGAGTGTTTGATGGGGACAGTGTAGAGGGAGCTTTTCCTGTATCTAATCCCGTGCTGTACCTGCCCTGGGAGTGTTTGATGGGGACGGTGCAGAGGGAGCTTTACTCCGTATCTAACCCCGTCTGTACCTGTCCTGGGAGTGTTTGATGAGGACAGTGTAGAGGGAACCTTACTCTGTATCTAATCCTGTGCTGTACCTTTTCTGGGAGTGTTTGATGGGGACAGTGTAGAGGGAGCTTTACTCTGTATCTAACCCTGTGCTGTCCCTGTCCTGGGAGTGTTTGATGAGGACAATGTAGAGGGAGATTTACTCTGTATCTAATCCTGTGCTGTACCTTTTCTGGGAGTGTTTGATGGGGACAGTGTGGAGGGAACTTTATTCTGTATCTCACCCCGTGTTGTACCTGTCCTGGGAGTGTTTGATGGGGACAGTGGAGACGGAATTTTACTCTGTATCTAACCCTGTGCTGTACCTGACCTGGGAGTGTTTGAGAGGGAGCTTTACTCTGTATCTAACCCCGTACTGTACCTGGCCTGGGAGTGTTTGATGGGGACAGTGTAGAGGGATCATTACTCTGTATCTAACCCCGTGCTGTACCTGTCCTGGGAGTGTTTGATGGGGACAGTGTAGAGGGAGCTTTACTCTGTATCTAACCCCGTGCTGGGAGTATTTGATGGAGACAGTATAGAGGGAGCTTTACTCTGTATCTAACCCTGTGCTGTCCCTGTCCTGGGAGTGTTTGATGAGGACAATGTAGAGGGAGATTTACTCTGTATCTAATCCTGTGCTGTACCTTTTCTGGGAGTGTTTGATGGGGACAGTGTGGAGGGAACTTTATTCTGTATCTCACCCCGTGTTGTACCTGTCCTGGGAGTGTTTGATGGGGACAGTGGAGACGGAATTTTACTCTGTATCTAACCCTGTGCTGTACCTGACCTGGGAGTGTTTGAGAGGGAGCTTTACTCTGTATCTAACCCCGTACTGTACCTGGCCTGGGAGTGTTTGATGGGGACAGTGTAGAGGGATCATTACTCTGTATCTAACCCCGTGCTGTACCTGTCCTGGGAGTGTTTGATGGGGACAGTGTAGAGGGAGCTTTACTCTGTATCTAACCCCGTGCTGGGAGTATTTGATGGAGACAGTATAGAGGGAGCTTTACTCTGTATCTCACCCCATGCTGTACCTGTCCTGGGAGTGTTTGATGGGGATAGTGTAGAGGGAGCTTTACTCTGTATCTAACCCAATGCTGTACCTGTCCTGGGAATGTTTGATGGGGACAGTGTAGAGGGAGCTTTACTCTGTATCTAACAACATGCTGTACCTGTCCTGGGAGTGTTTGATGGGGACAGTGTAGAGGGAGCTTTACTCTGTATCTAACCCCGTGCTGTACCTGTCCTGGGAGTGTTTGATAGGTAGTATCACTGTTCACTGGTCTGATGTTTGTGTGAATTGGTTTCACTCCCTCTACCTGTGTCCGTCTCAATCCTGTTGAACACCTCCAGTTGGGACTTTCTTCGTGATAATGCGGACACCTTTCCTATTGCGAAGATGGTTTTCCAGCTTCCTCCTCCAGCTTTCCGCATCTTCCCAACGTCCTTCCTCCTGTGGAGAAACATCAGTCAGGAACACACATGTGAGTTTAGGCTTCCTGTGAGTCGAGTCACATCCTCACTCAGTTCTGTTACTGTGCGCAGTTACTGGGCAGTCTTTTTACTTCCCAAGGACTGGATCATCATCCACTATGATGGGTTCAGATTGATAATAACTGCCCCACAGCTGGTCACCCAGTGTCTCTCAGTTTTTCTGACAGACTTCAGTGTTTGAACATAGAACAGTACAGCACAGAACAGGCCCTTCGGCCCTCGATGTTGTGCCGAGCCATGATCACCCTACTCAAAACCACGTATCCACCCTATACCCGTAACCCAACAAGACTTCCCAGTGTCTGGCCCACTGTACCAGAGAGAAATCCCAGTGTGTGACCCACTCTGCCAGAGAGACTTCCCAGTGTCTTATCCACTCTGCCAGAGAGACTTTCCAGTGTGTGGCCCACTGTACCAGAGAGACATCCCAGTGTCTTACCCACTTTGCCAGAAACTTCCCAGTGTCTGGCCCACTGTACCAGAGAGAAATCCCAGTGTGTGACCCACTCTGCCAGAGAGACATACCAGTGTGTGACCCACTGTCCCAGAGAGACCACCCAGTGTCTTATCCACTCTGCCAGAGAGACTTTCCAGTGTGTGACCCACTGTACCAGAAATACGTCCCAGTGTCTGACCCACTCTGCCAGAGAGACTTCCCAGTGTCTGGCCCACTGTACCAGAGAGACTTCCCAGTGTCTGACCCACTGTACCAGAGAGACTTCACAGTGTCTGACCCACTCTGCCAGAGAGACCTCCCAGTGTCTTACCCACTCTGCCAGAGGGACTTTCCAGTGTCTTACCCACTCTGCCAGAGGGACTTCCCAGTGTCTTACCGACTCTGCCAGAGGGCCTTCCCAGTGTCTTACCCACTGTACCAGAGAGACTTCACAGTGCATGACCTACTCTGCCAGAGAGACTTCCCAGTGTCTGACCTACTCTGCCAGAGAGACTTCCCAGTGTCTTACCTACTCTGCCAGAGAGACTTCTCAGTGTGTGACCCGCTGTACCAGAGGGATTTCCCAGTGTCTTACCCACTCTGCCAGAGAGACTTCCCAGTGGCTGAACCAGTGTACTAGAGAAACTTCCCAGTGTCTTACCCACTCTGCCAGAGAGTCTTCCCAGTATCTGACCCACTCTGCCAGAGGGACTTCCCAGTATCTGACCCACTCTGCCAGAGAGTCTTCCCAGTGTCTTACCCACTCTGCCAGAGAGTCTTCCCAGTATCTGACCCACTCTGCCAGAGTCTTCCCAGTGTCTTACCCACTCTGCCAGAGAGTCTTCCCAGTATCTGACCCACTCTGCCAGAGAGTCTTCCCAGTGTCTAACCCACTGGACCAGAGAGACTTCCCAGTATCTGACCCACTCTGCCAGAGAGTCTTCCCAGTGTCTTACCCACTCTGCCAGAGAGACTTCCCAGTGTCTTACCCACTCTGCCAGAGAGTCTTCCCAGTATCTGACCCACTCTGCCAGAGAGTCTTCCCAGTGTCTAACCCACTGGACCAGAGAGACTTCCCAGTATCTGACCCACTCTGCCAGAGTCTTCCCAGTTTCTTACCCACTCTGCAAGAGAGTCTTCCCAGTATCTGACCCACTCTGCCAGAGAGTCTTCCCAGTATCTGACCCACTCTGCCAGAGTCTTCCCAGTGTCTTACCCACTCTGCAAGAGAGTCTTCCCAGTATCTGACCCACTCTGCCAGAGTCTTCCCAGTGTCTTACCCACTCTGCAAGAGAGTCTTCCCAGTATCTGACCCACTCTGCCAGAGACTCTTCCCAGTATCTGACCCACTCTGCCAGAGGGACTTCCCAGTGTCTAACCCACTGGACCAGAGAGACTTCCCAATGCATGACCCACTCTGCCCGAGAGAGTTCCCAGTTTCTGATCCACTGCACCAGATTGACTTCCCAGTGCAGGACCCACTGTACCAGAGAGACTTCCTAGTGTCTGACCCACTGCACCAGAGATATTTCCCGGTGTCTTACACACTGTACCAAAGAGACTTCCCAGTGTGTGACCCACTCTGCTAGAGAGACGTCCCAGAGTCTTACCCACTCTGCCAGAGAGACTTCGCAGTATCTGACCTACTGTACCGGAGGGACTTCCCAGAGTCTTACGGACTCTGCCAGAGAGACGTCCCAATGTGTGACCCACTGTACCAGACAGACTTCCCAGTGGCTTAGCCACTCTGCCAGATAGACTTCCCAGAGTCTTACCCACTCTGCCAGAGAGACGTCCCAGTGCCTGACCTACTGTACCAGAGAGACTTCCCAGTGTGTGACCCACTGTACCAGACAGACTTCCCAGTGTGTGACCCACTGTACCAGAGAGACTTCCCAGTGCCTGACCTACTGTACCAGAGAGACGTCCCAGTGTCTTACCCACTCTGCCAGAGACACTTCACAGTGTCCGACCAACTCTGCCAGACACTCTTCACAGTGTCTTACCCACTCTGCCAGAGAGACTTCCCAGTGTCTGACCCACTGTACCAGAGAGACTTCCCAGTGTCTGCCCCACTGTACCAGAGAGATTTCCCAATGTCTTACCCACTGTACCAGAGATACTTCCCAGTGCATGACCCACTCTGCCAGATAGACTTCCCAGAGTCTGACCCGCTGTACCAGAGAGGCTTCCCAGTGTCTGACCCACTGTACCAGAGAAACTACCCAGTATCTGACCTACTGTACCTCAGAGACTTCCCAGTGTGTGACCCACTGTACCAGTGAGACTTCCCAGTGTGTGACCCACTGTACCAGAGAGGCTTCCCAGTGTATGACCCTCTGTACCAGAGAGACTTCCCAGTGTGTGACCCACTGTACCAGAGAGACTTCCCAGTATCTGACCCACTGCACCAGAGAGACTTCCCAGTGTGTGACCCACTCTGCCAGAGAGACTTCCCAGTGTGTGACCCACTGTACCAGAGAGACTTCCCAGTGTGTGACCCACTGTACCAGAGAGACTTCCCAGTATCTGACCCACTCTGAGATTGGATGAGGGAGTGGGGGTGTTGGGTTTTTTGAGGTGGCAGAATGCCTTGGTCCTTTCCATCCTCACCTGCCAGTTGCCGTGTGGATGGGGCGGAGTTGTTCGTATACAGCTCCTGTTCCTTCATCTCCCTGAGCCAATGAACGGGCCTGAGCTTCCTCAATAGTCAGCAATCTGTTGGCCAGCGAGGGAATCAGTGTGGACTTTGGTCGGTGCAGGTTGCTGTGACCTGAGAGGAATCACAGCAAAGTTAGACATAAATTACAGTACAGCCAGCAAAGCAGAAACCTCTCCGAAATTTCCCCAGTGAGAGTCAGTGTGTGTGGAACCCGTACCCCAGTGAGAGTCAGTGTGCGTGGGACCCATACCCCAGTGAGAGTCAGTGTGCGTGGGACCCATACCCCAGTGAGAGTCAGTGTGTGTGGGACCCGTACCCCAGTGAGAGTCAGTGTGTGCGGAACCCATACCCCAGTGAGAGTCAGTGTGTGTGGGACCCGTACCCCAGTGACAGTCAGTGTGTGTGGAACCCGTACCCCAGTGAGAGTCAGTGTGTGTGGAACCCGTACCCCAGTGAGAGTCAGTGTGTGTGGAACCCGTACCCCAGTGAGAGTCAGTGTGTGTGGAACCCGTACCCCAGTGAGGGTCAGTGTGTGTGGAACCCGTACCCCAGTGAGGGTCAGTGTGTGTGGAACCCGTACCCCAGTGAGGGTCAGTGTGTGTGGAATCCGTACCCCAGTGAGGGTCAGTGTGTGTGGAACCCGTACCCCAGTGAGAGTCAGTGTGTGTGGGACCCGTACCCCAGTGAGAGTCAGTGTGTGTGGAACCTGTATCCCAGTGAGAGTCAGTGTGTGGAACCTGTACCCCAGTGAGAGTCAGTGTGTGTGGAACCCGTACCCCAGTGAGAGTCAGTGTGTGTGGAACCCGTACCCCAGTGAGGGTCAGTGTGTGTGGAACCCGTTCCCCAGTGAGTGTCAGTGTGTGTGGAACCCGTACCCCAGTGATAGTCAATGTGTGTGGAACCTGTACCTCAGTGAGAGTCAGTGTGTGTGGAACCCGTACCCCAGTGAGAGTCAGTGTGTGTGGGACCCGTACCCCAGTGAGAGTCAGTGTGTGTGGGACCCGTACCCCAGTGACAGTCAGTGTGTGTGGAACCCGTACCCCAGTGAGAGTCAGTGTGTGTGGAACCCGTACCCCAGTGAGAGTCAGTGTGTGTGGAACCCGTAGCCCAGTGAGAGTCAGTGTGTGTGGAACCCGTACCCCAGTGAGAGTCAGTGTGTGGAACCTGTACCCCAGTGAGAGTCAGTGTGTGTGGAACCCGTACCCCAGTGAGAGTCAGTGTGTGTGGAACCTGTACCCCAGTGAGGGTCAGTGTGTGTGGAACCTGTACCTCAGTGAGAGTCAGTGTGTGTGGAACCCGTACTCCACTGAGAGTCAGTGTGTGTGGAACCCGTACCCCAGTGAGAGTCAGTGTGTGTGGAACCCGTACCCCAGTGAGAGTCAGTGTGTCTGGAACCCGTACCCCAGTGAGGGTCTGTGCGTGTGGGACCAGTGAGAGTCAGTGTGTGTGGAACCCGTACCCCAGTGAGAGTCAGTGTGTGTGGAACCCGTACCCCAGTGAGAGTCAGTGTGTGTGGAACCCGTACCCCAGTGAGAGTCAGTGTGTGTGGAACCCGTAGCCCAGTGAGAGTCAGTGTGTGGAACCTGTACCCCAGTGAGAGTCAGTGTGTGTGGAACCCGTACCCCAGTGAGAATCAGTGTGTGTGGAACCTGTACCCCAGTGAGGGTCAGTGTGTGTGGAACCTGTACCCCAGTGAGAGTCAGTGTGTGTGGAACCCGTACCCCAGTGAGGGTCAGTGTGTGTGGAACCCGTTCCCCAGTGAGGGTCAGTGTGTGTGAAACCTGTACCCCAGTGAGAGTCAGTGTGTGTGGAACCCGTTCCCCAGTGAGAGTCAGTGTGTGTGGAACCCGTACACCAGTGAGAGTCAGTGTATGTGGAACCCGTACCCCAGTGAGAGTCAGTGTGTGTGGAACCTGTACCCCAGTGAGAGTCAGTGTGTGTGGAACCCATACCCCAGTGAGAGTCAGTGTGTGTGGAACCCGTACCCCAGTGAGAGTCAGTGTTTGTGGAACCCGTACCCCAGTGAGAGTCAGTGTGTGTCGAACCCGTACCCCAGTGAGAGTCAGTGTGTGTGGAACCCGTACCCCAGTGAGAGTCAGTGTGTGTGGGACCCGAACCCCAGTGAGAGTCAGTGTGTGTGGGACCCGTACCCCAGTGAGAGTCAGTGTGTGTGGAACCTGTACCCCAGTGAGAGTCAGTGTGTGTGGAACCCGTACCCCAGTGAGAGTCAGTGTGTGTGGGACCCGTACCCCAGTGAGAGTCAGTGTGTGTGGAACCTGTACCCCAGTGAGAGTCAGTGTGTGTGGAACCTGTACCCCAGTGAGAGTCAGTGTGTGTGGAACCCGTACCCCAGTGAGAGGTGAGATTTTTAGGATCGAGGTGAAAGCTGTGGAGATAGTTAACAGTTGTCAGAGTTGAGAAGGCTGCGTGTGAATTGCTAAGCAGAGAATAAACGCTCCATTGAAAGCTCTATAAAATGAATGGGCAGCGACAGAAGCTCTGCAGATGTTGCCAAAGCAGGTTTCGTACCCAGCGCAGGTACGAGACCTCATCGGTTACCTTCAGTGCAGGCCAGATCCAGTCATTCCGTCAGTGACAGTCATTTCCCGAACCTTAATCTTACCAGATTCCAGATGAAACACACTGGATAAACAATTGTCAGCAACACGCTGATTTAGGAATAGATGCACATCATTAAATATCACAGCCGTTTAACATACACAATAGGGTCAAGCTACAAGACTATAAAACTCCCTCTTCACTGTCTCCATCAAACACTCCCAGGATAGGTACAGCACGGGGTGAGATACAGAGTAAAGCTCCCTCTGCAGTGTCTCCATCAATTATTCCCAGGACAGGTACAGCACAGGGTTAGAACAGTACAGCACAGAACAGGCCCTTCGGCCCTCGATGTTGTGCCAAGCATTGTCCGAAACCAAGATCAAGCTATCCCACTCCCTGTCATTCTGGTGTGCTCCATGTGCCTATCCAATAACTGCTTGAAAGTTCCGAAAGTGTCCAACTCCACTATCACAGCAGGCAGTCCATTCCACACCCTAACCACTCTCTGAGTAAAGAATCTACCTCGGACATCCCTCCAAAATCTCCCACCCTGAATCTTATAGTTATGCCCCCTTGTAACAGCTACATCCACCCAAGGAAATAGTCTCTGAACGTCCACTCTATCTATCCCCTATGATTCTCATACTAGATACAGAGTAAAGCTCCCTCCACACTGTCCCATCAAACACTCCAGGACAGGTACAGCACAGGGTTAGATACAGAGTAAAGCTCCCTCCACACTGTCCTCATCAAACACTCCCAGGACAGGTACATCACGGGGTTAGATACAGAGTAAAGCTCCCTCTGCACTGTCCCCATCAAACACTCCCAGGACAGGTACATCACGGGGTTAGATACAGAGTAAAGCTCCCTCTACACTGTCCCCATCAAACACTCCCAGGTCAGGTACAGCACGGGGTTACATACAGAGTAAAGCTCCCTCTGCACTGTCCCCATCAAACACTCCCAGGACAGGTACAGCACGGGGTTAGATACAGAGTAAAGCTCCCTCTGCACTGTCCCCATCAAACACTCCCAGGACAGGTACAGCACGGGGTTAGATACAGAGTAAAGCTCCCTCTGCACTGTCCCCATCAATCACTCCCAGGACAGGGACAGCATGGGGTTAGATACAGAGTAAAGCTCCCTCTACACTGTCTCCATCAAACACTCCCAGGACAGGTACAGCACGGGGTTAGATACAGAGTACTGTACTACTAGAGGCCCATTCACCCGCCCTCGAGCCTGTTACACAGGAATAGGAGAACCCATTCAGCCCCCTTGAGCCTGTTTACCATTCAATGTGAACCTTTGAATAACAAAACTTTCTCAAATCTCAGATTTTAAATTGCTAATTGATCAGTTGTACTTTGAGGAAGAGAAACCCAGCCTTCCTCCTGCCTGTGTGTATAGAATTGTTTCCGAATTCCAGCCCTGGTCAGAGACTCCCCCCAACAAGTGGGAATCATTTCTGTCTATCAGCCCTTATCTGCTTTCCTTAATATCCTGAACACTTCAATCAAATCCCTCCATTTAACCTTCTAAATCCCTGGGAATACGAGGCAAGTCTTTCTTTAATCTCTCCTCGTAATTTAACCTTTGCAGTCCCGGTCTCGTTGTGGTAAAATCAACACTGCGCTCCCTCCAAGATCAGCAGGGTAGCATGGTGGTTAGAATAAATGCTTCACAGCTCCAGGGTCCCAGGTTCGATTCCCGGCTGGGTCACTGTCTGTGTGGAGTCTGCACGTCCTCCCCCTGTGTGCGTGGGTTTCCTCCGGGTGCTCCGGTTTCCTCCCACAGACCAAAGATGTGCGGATTAGGTGGATTGGCCGTGCTAAATTGCCCGTAGTGTCCTAATAAAAAAAGTAAGGTTAAGGGGGGGGTTGTTGGGTTACGGGTATAGGGTGGATACGTGGGTTTGAGTAGGGTGATCATGGCTCGGCACAACATTGAGGGCCGAAGGGCCTGTTCTGTGCTGTACTGTTCTATGTTCCTGAGGAGTGGGGCCCAGAGCTCTTCACACCAACTCCATGTGTGGTCTGACCAGGGGCTTTTGTCTGGATGAAGCACGACTTCTACCCCCTTGTTATTGCAGTCCTCCAGATAGGAAGACCAGTGTTCCGCTAGTCACTCGGATTAACCTCCGTAACGGATCACGGTGTTGGGAATGAACACACACACATTGACCCCCCCAGGTCTCTTTGAAGCTTACTCTGGCTCTTGCCCGTCAGAAAGTGCCCTGGTCCACACAACTCAGATCGAAAATAGGCACGGCACGGTAGCACAGTAGTGAGCAATGCTGCCTCACAGCGCCGAGGACCCGGGTTCATCTCACCTTTGCCGACATTGACATTGCATCATTAACGTTAACCCCTTGAGCTGATCTATCAGCATCTCCCTGTCATTTTACTCACTGTCAGTGGCTCAGTACTGAGGGGGTGCTTCACTGTCAGAGGGTCAGTACTGAGGGAGTGCTGCACTGTCAGAGGGTCAGTACTGAGGGAATGCTGCACTGTCAGAGGGTCAGTACTGAGGGAGTGCTGCACTGTCAGAGGATCAGTACTGAGGGAGCGCTGAACTGCCAGAGGGTCAGTACTGAGGGAGTGCTGCACTGTCAGAGGATCACTACTGAGGAAGTGTTCTACTGCCAGAGGGTCAGTACTGAGGGAGGGCTGCACTGTCAGAGGGTCAGTACTGAGGGAGCGCTGCAGTGTCAGAGGGTCACTACTGAGGGAGTGTTCTACTGCCAGAGGGTCAGTACTGAGGGAGTGCTGCACTGTCAGGGAGTCAGTACCGAGGTAGTGCTGCATTGACAGAGGGTCAGTACTGAGGGAGTGCTGCATTGACAGAGGGTCATTACTGAGGGGGTGCTGCACTGACAGAGGGTCAGTACTGAGGGAGTGCTGCCCTGTCAGAGGGTCAGGACTGAGGGAGTGCTGCACTGTCATAGGGTCAGTACTGAATGAGTGCTGCATTGTCAGAGAGTCAGTACTGAGTGAGTGCTGCACTGTCAGAGAGTCAGTACTGAGGGAGTGCTGCATTGAAAGAGGGTCAGTACTGAGGGAGTGCTGCACTGTCAGAGGGTCACTACTGAGGGAGTGCTGCACTGTCAGAGGGTCAGTACTGAGGGAGTGCTGCACTGTCAGAGAGTCAGTACTGAGAGAGTGCTGCACTGTCGGACGGTCAGTACCGAGGGAGTGCTGCACTGTCAGGGTCAGTACTGAGGGAGTGCTGCACTGTCAGAGAGTCAGTACTGAGGGAGTGCTGCACTGTCTGAGGGTCAGTACTGAGGGAGTGCTACACTGTCAGACGGTCAATACTGAGGGAGTGCTGCACTGTCGGACAGCAAGTACTGAGGGAGTGCTGCACTGTCAGAGGGCCAGTACTGAGGGAGTGCTGCACTGTCAGGCGGTCAGTACTGAGGGAGTGCTGCACTGTCAGAGGGTCAGTACTGAGGGAGTGCTGCACTGTCTGAGGGTCAGTACTGAGGGAGTGCTGCACTGTCAGAAAGTCAGTACTGAGGGAGTGCTGCACTGTCTGAGGGTCAGTACTGAGGGAGTGCTGCACTGTCGGAGCATCAGTACTGAGGGAGTGCTGCACTGTCACAGGGTCAATACTGAGGGAATGCTGCACTGTCACAGGGTCAGTACTGAGGGAATGCTGCACTGTCACAGGGGGCAAAATTCTCCGACCCCCAGCAGGGTCGGAGAAACGCCTGGGGGCGCCTAAAATCCCACCCCCGCCGGGGGAGTGGCGGGGGCAGGAATCTCGCAACTCCGATCGGAGAGGCCCCTGCGGCGATTCTCCGGCCCGGATCGGCCGAAGTCCCACCGCTGGGAGGCCTCTCCCGCCGCCGAGGTTTAAACCACCTCTGGAACGGCGGGCTCAGCGGCGCGAGCAGGCCCCCGGGGTCCTGGGGGGGTGGGGGGCAATCGAACCCCGGGGGGTGCCCCCACGGTGGCCTGGCCCGCGATCGGGGCCCTCCCCTCAGAGTCCGGGACAGTGCCCTGGCTGCACTAGTTTCTTCCGCATCCGCCATGACCTCCGCCATGGCGGAAGTGGAAGAGAACCCCACATCGCGCATGCGCCGGTAGTGACGTCAGCGGCCAGCTGCCGCTGACGTCAGTGCCGGCGCATGCGCGGACCGGCGAAAGCCTTTCGGCCAGCCCCGCTGCCGGGGGCGCCGGTTTTTTGCGCCGGTCTTCTGGTGGCAACCGCTCCGGCGCGGGGCTGGCCCCCAAAGGTGGGGAGAATTCCCCACCTTTGGGGAGGCGCGACCCCTGAGTGGTTGGCGCCACTCCCCTACTCCGGGACCCTCCGTCACGCCGGGTAGGGGAGAATGCCACCCAGGGTCAGTACTGAGGGAATGCTGCACTGTCAGAGGTGCCGTGCGCGAGATGCAATGTAAACCCAGCCCCCTCTCCGCCTGGTGAAATGGTATGAAAGATCTCAGGGTTCCGGAGGTGGAGGGCTATGATTTATATGAAGCCGTGATGCAATGGGTGGCAGGATTAAGGTGCACAAGTCACAGTGATCGATAATGAGACAGTTCAAACCAAAAGAAAGGCTGTTTATTGGGAAGTGAAAGTGCAAAGAGGTTTTGAAAGTGGGAACGGAGAATCTGAGCAGTCCTGTAAGAGTTAATCCTGGCAGGAGAACCCCACGCTCTCCCAGTGCACAGTGCGGTCCTCACAGTGCGTGACACACACCTGTCCATCTGTTGTTCAAAACAAGCGATTCAAATTCCCCCGTGGGTTGGAAAGAGACCTCTCCCCCAATGTTCACAAGTCCATTTCACAGTGTTTGTTTTGACAGGTCACTTATACTCGGGAATCTCTTGTAGCTGCGAGTCTGTACTCAACACTTGCAGATCTCGCCCGTCCAGCCTGGGATCCTGAATTTGCTGTGCTTTGTACAGGGCCTCCTCCAGTGTCAGGAGTCTGTGTTTTTCCGAAGGTTGGCAGGACATTTTGCGAGGAGGCAGCGAGACACCGAACTCTGACACTGAAATGTCCAAAATAACATCTTACCACCATTTCAAAACAGAGGCTGCCCAGGGAGAGACACCTCTCACCCCGGAACTTACCATGCCCAATCGCTCGAGCTCAATTAACACATTCCACTCAAAATCCCTGCTGCGGGAGTGAGTACCCCTTAACCAGTCAGAGTCAGTGTGTGAGGAACCTGCACCCCAGTGAGGGTCAGTGTGTGTGAGGAACCCATACCCCAGTGAGAGTCAGTGTGTGTGGAACCCGTACCCCAGTGAGAGTCAGTGTGTGTGGAACCCGTACCCCAGTGAGAGTCAGTGTGTGTCGAACCCGTACCCCAGTGAGAGTCAGTGTGTGTGGAACCTGTCCCCCAGGAAGAGTCAGCGTGTGTGGAACCCGTACCCCAGTGAGAGTCAGTGTGTGTGGAACCTGTATCCCAGTGAGAGTCAGTGTGTGTGGAACCCGTACCCCAGTGAGAGTCAGGGTGTGTGGAACCCGTACCCCAGTGAGAGTCAGTGTGTGTGGGACCTGTACCCCAGTGAGAGTCAGTGTGTGTGGAACCTGTACCCCAGTGAGAGTCAGTGTGTGTGGAACCCGTACCCCAGTGAGAGTCAGTGTGTGTGGAACCTGTACCCCAGTGAGAGTCAGTGTGTGTGGAACCTGTACCCCAGTGAGAGTCAGTGTGCGTGGAACCCGTACCCCAGGGAGTGTCAGTGTGTGTGGAACCCGTATCCCAGTGAGAGTCAGTGTGTGTGGAACCTGACCCCAGTGAGAGTCAGTGGGTGTGGAACCCGTACCCCGGTGACAGTCAGTGTGTGTGGAACATCCTGGACACCATTGACACCTAAAATTGCCTTAGACTATTTTGATGGACGAGAATTCTACTAACAGTCCTGGAACAGGAGCAACCCATCCAGCCCCTCGAGTCTGCTCCGCCATTCAGTCATTGCACTGGTCTGCCCCCTGCCCCGGAGAGTAGGTCTCTGCTTCTTACCTGGATTGTTCATTCCTGCTGAGCTGAACGTGTCACTGAAGAGAATTTCGACATGCCGGAGCAAGAATTCCACCACAATGGACTGAATCCTCACCTCGCGAAAGGCATCTGTCCCTGTGAACCCCACCGACTCAATCTCCTTGGATCTGGACACGTCAACACACAGAGTCAGCGCAAAACCAATCCTACTTTCCTCTGATTCCCACTCCCGCACTTCCTCCCTCTCACCCACACACACTGTCAGAGGAGGAATGGGATGGAGGGAGTGAGACGGGGATGGAGGGAGTGAGATGGGGACGGAGGGTGTGAGACGGGGTTGGAGGGAATGAGAGAATGATGGAGGGAGTGAGTGAATGATGGAAGGAATGACAGGGTTGGAGGGAATGAGGCAGGGTTGGAAGGAATGAGAGCAGAAGGGAGGGAACAAGAGTGGAACAGAGGGAGCGAGAAAGGGAAGGAGGGAGCAAGGACTGAGAGAAGGATGGAGGGAATGTGGGCGGGCTGGAAAGAGTGAGAGATGGATGGAGAGAGAGAGAGAGGGATGGAGGGAGTGAGTGAGGGATGGAGAGAGTGAGAGAGGGATGGAAGTAGAGACGGATGGAGGAAGTGAGGCATGGATGGAGGGAGTGAGAGGTTGGAGGGGGAGAGCAAGGGATGGAGGGAGAGCGAGAGATGTAGGGAGTGAAAGAGGGAGGCAGGGAGTGCAAGAGGGAGGGAGTGAAAGAGGGATGGAGGGTGAAAGTTATCTTACCGGAGGAGGTTGGGTGCCCACACGATGGCGAGGTTCTTGACATGCATGTTTGTGGCAGGGCTTTGCTGTGCTAACTTGGCAAGATGGCGCATGAGAAATTGGAGGGTCCGGTAGTGAGGGGGAGGCAGCTGCTGAATGACATCATGAACCTTCAGCAGCCTCTCCTCATTGGTCTGGAGACACACAGCATCCTGGAAAAAATAGGCCGGTCACGAGTGAGAGTCAATAACAGGGTCCAGCCCGCCCAGACCCCTCCCCCAGTACAACTTCTCCCATGGCCGCCTAGACCCATCCCATAACCATCCTGACCCCTCTCACAACCACCAAGTCCCCTCCCTCAACCGAGGACCTTTCCTGCACCACCAGCTCACCCAGACCCCACCCCCAACCACTCAGACCCTCGCGTCACCTCAATCACCGAGAACAGCCTCACACTGAGATACCTGTTCAGACCAACCTTCACACTGGGTTACCTTTCCAGACCCACACCTCCATTAAGATACCTGTCCGGACCTCCCCTTACACTGAGATACTTGTCCGGACCTCCCCTCACACTGAGATACCTGTCTGGACCCCCCTCACACTGAGATACCTGTCAGGACATCCCCTCACACTGAGATACCTGTCCGGACCTCCCCTCACACTGAGATACCTGTCCGGACCTCCCCTCACACTGAGATACCTGTCCGGACCTCCCCTCACACTGAGATACCTGTCCGGACCTCCCCTCACACTGGGATACCTGTCTGGATCGCCCCTCACACTGAGATACTTGTCTGGACCCCTCACACTGAGATACCTGTCCAGACCCCTCCTCACACTGAGATACCTGTCCAGATCCCCCTCACACTGAGATACCTGTCCAGACCACTCCTCACACTGAGATACCTGTCTAGACCCCTCACACGGAGATACCTGTCCAGACCCCTCACACTGAGATACCTGTCCAGACCCCTCACACTGAAATACCTGTCCAGACCCTCACACTGAGATACCTGTCCAGACCCTCCTCACACTGAGACACCTTCCCAGACCCCCCCCCTCATACTGAGATACCTGTCCAGATCCCTCACACTGAGATACCTGCCCAGATCCCTCACACTAAGATACCTGTCCAGACCCCTCACACTGAGTTACCTGTCCAGACCCCCCTCACATGAGATACCTGTCCAGATCCCCCTCACACTGAGATACCTGTCCAGAGCCCCCTCACACTGAGATACCTGTTCAGACTCCCCTCACACTGAGATACCTGTCCGGACCCTCCTCACACTGAGATACCTGTCCAGAGTCCCCTCACATCGAGGTACCTGTCCAGACCCCCCTCACACTGAGATACCTGTCCAGACCCCTCACACTGAGATACCTGTCCAGACCCCCCTCACACTCAGATACCTGTCCGGACCCCCCTCACACTGAGATACCTGTCCAGAGCCCCCTCACACTGAGATACCTGTCCAGACCCCTCACACTGGGATACCTGTCCGGACCACCCCTCACACTGAGATACCTGTCCAGACCCCCCTCACACTGGGATACCTGTCCGGACCACCCCTCACACTGAGATACCTGTCCAGACCCCCCTCACACTGGGATACCTGTCCGGACCACCCCTCACACTGAGATACCTGTCCAGACCCCCCTCACACTGGGATACCTGTCCGGACCACCCCTCACACTGAGATACCTGTCCAGACCCTCCTCACACTGGGATACCTGTCCAGACCCCCCTCACACTGAGATACCTGTCCAGACCTCCCCTAACACTGAGATACCTGTCCAGACCCCTCACACTGATACTTTTCCGGACACCCCCGCCCCCCCCCTCACACTGAGATACCAGTCCAGACTCCCCTCGCACTGAGATACCTGTCCAGACCCTCCTCACACTGAGATACCTGTCCAAACCCCCCTCATACTGAGATACCTGTCCAGACCCCCCTCACAATGAGATACCTGTCCAGACCCCTCACACTGAGATACCTGTCCAGACCCCTCACACTGAGATACCTGTCCATACCCCCCTCACACTGAGATACCTGCCCGGACCTCTCACACTGAGATACCTGTCCAGACCCCTCACACTGAGATACCTGTCTGGACCCCTCACACTGAGATACCTGTCCAGAGCCCCCTCACACTGAGATACCTGTCCAGACCCCTCACACTGGGATACCTGTCCGGACCCCTCACACTGAGATACCTGTCCAGATACCTCACACTGAGATATCTGTCCAGACCCCTCTCACGGAGATACCTGTCCAGACCCCCCTCACACTGAGATATCTGTCCAGACCCCTCTCGCACTGGGATACCTGTCCAGAGCCCCCTCACACTGAGATACCTGTCCAGAGCCCCCTCACACTGAGATACCTGTCCAGAGCCCCCACACACTGGGATACCTGTCCGGACCTCCCCTCACACTGAGATACCTGTCCAGAGCCCCCTCACACTGAGATATCTGTCCAGAGCCCCCTCACACTGAGATACCTGTCCAGAGCCCCCTCACACTGGGATACCTGTCCGGACCTCCCCTCACACTGAGATACCTGTCCAGAGCGCCCTCACACTGAGATACCTGTCCAGACTCTCCTCACACCCCTCACACTGAGATACCTGTCCAGACCCTCCTCACACTGAGATACCTGTCCAGACCCCCTTCATACTGAGATACCTGTCCAGACCCCCCTCACAATGAGATACCTGTCCAGACCCCTCACACTGAGATACCTGTCCAGACCCCTCACACTGAGATACCTGTCCATACCCCCCTCACACTGAGATACCTGTCCGGACCTCTCACACTGGGATACCTGTCCAGACCCCTCACACTGAGATACCTGTCCAGACCCCTCACACTGAGATACCTGTCTGGACCCCTCACACTGAGATACCTGTCCAGAGCCCCCTCACACTGAGATACCTGTCCAGACCCCTCACACTGGGATACCTGTCCGGACCCCTCACACTGAGATACCTGTCCAGATACCTCACACTGGGATACCTGTCCGGACCCTCCTCACACTGAGATAGCTGTCCAGAGCCCCCTCACACTGAGATACCTGTCCAGAGCACCCTCACACTGAGATATCTGTCCAGACCCCTCTCACACTGGGATACCTGTCCAGAGCCCCCTCACACTGAGATACCTGTCCAGAGCCCCCTCACACTGAGATACCTGTCAGACCCCCCTCACACTGGGATACCTGTCCAGACTCTCCTCACACCCCTCACACTGAGATACCTGTCCAGACCCCCCTCACACTGAGATGCCTGTCCAGACCCCCCTCACACTGAGATACCTGTCTGGACCCCCCCCCCCCCCCCCCCCACCCCCTCACACTGAGATCCCTGTCCAGACCCTCCTCACACTGAGATACCTGTCCAGACCCTCCTCACACTGAGATACCTGTCCGGACCCTCCTCACACTGATATACCTGTCCAGAGCCCCCTCACATTGAGATACCTGTTCAGACCCCCCCCCCCCCACACACTGAGATACCTGTCTGGACCCTCCTCACACTGAGATACCTGTCCAGACCCCTCACACTGAGCTACCTGTCCAGACCCCTCACACTGAGATACCTGTCCAGACCCCCCTCACACTGAGATACCTGTCCAGAGCCCCCTCACACTGAGATACCTGTCCAGACCCCACACACTGAGATACCTGTCCAGACCCTCCTCACACTGAGATACCTGTCCAGAGCCCCCTCACACTGAGATACCTGTCCAGAGCCCCCTCACACTGAGATACCTGTCTGGACCCTCCTCACACTGAGATACCTGTCCAGAGCCCCCTCACACTGAGATACCTGTCCAGACCCCTCCTCACACTGAGATACCTGTCCAGAGCCCTCACACTGAGATTCCTGTCGAGACCCCACACACTGGGATACCTGTCCGGACTGCCCCTCACATTGAGATACCTGTCCTGACCCCCCTCACACTGGGGTACCTGTCCAGACCCCTCACACTGAGATACCTGTCCAGACCCCTCACACAGAGATACCTGTCCAGGCCCCTCACACTGAGATACCTGTCCAGACCCCCCTCACACTGAGATACCTGTCCGGACCCCCCCCCCCCCCCTCACACTGAGATACCTGTCCAGACCCCCCCCCCCCCTCACAGTGAGATACCTGTCCAGACCCCCGTCACACTGAGATACCTGTCTGGACCCCCCCCCCCCCCTCGCACTGAGATACCTGTCCAGACCCTCCTCACGCTGCAATACCTGTCCAGACCCCCCTCACACTGAGATACCTGTCCAGACCCCCCTGACAATGAGATACCTGTTCAGACCCCTCACACTGAGATACCTGTCCAGATACCTCACACTGGGATACCTGTCCAGACCCCTCACACTGAGATACCTGTCCAGACCCCTCACACTGAGATACCTGTCCAGACCCCTCACACTGAGATACCTGTCCAGAGCCCCCTCACACTGAGATACCTGTCCAGACCCATCACACTGGGATACCTGTCCGGACCTCTCCTCACACTGAGATACCTGTCCAGACCCCCCTCACACTGGGATACCTGTCCAGACTTTCCTCACACCCCTCACACTGAGATACCTGTCCAGACCCCCCTCACATTGAGATACCTGTCTGGAACCCCCCCCCCCCCCCTCACACTGAGATACCTGTCCAGACCCTCCTGACACTGAGATACCTGTCCGGACCCTCCTCACACTGAGATACCTGTCCAGAGCCCCCTCACATTGAGATACCTGTTCAGACCCCCCTCACACTGAGATACCCGTCCGGACCCTCCTCACACTGAGATACCTGTCCAGACCCCACACACTGAGATACCTGTCCAGACCCCTCACACTGAGATACCTGTCCAGACCCCCCTCACACTGAGATACCTGTCCGGACCCTCCTCACACTGAGATACCTGTCCGGGCCCTCCTCACACTGAGATACCTGTCCAGACCCTCCTCACACTGAGATACCTGTCCAGACCCCCCTCACACTGAGATACCTGTCCAGACCCTCCTCACACTGAGATACCTGTCCAGACCCTCCTCACACTGAGATACCTGTCCGGACCCTCCTCACACTGAGATACCTGTCCAGAGCCCCCTCACACTGAGATACCTGTCCAGACCCCCCTCACACTCAGTTACCTGACCAGACCCCCCTCACACTGAGATACCTGTCCAGACCCCACACACTGAGATACCTGTCCAGACCCCTCACACTGAGAGACCTGTCCAGACCCCTCACACTGAGAGACCTGTCCAGACCCCCCTCACACTCAGATACCTGTCCGGACCCTCCTCACACTGAGATACCTGTCCAGACCCCTCACACTGAGAGACCTGTCCAGACCCCCCTCACACTCAGATACCTGTCCGGACCCTCCTCACACTGAGATACCTGTCCAGACCCCTCACACTGAGATACCTGTCCAGACCCTCCTCACACTGAGATACCTGTCTGGACCCCCCTAACGCTGAGATACTTGTCCAGACCCCTCACACTGCGATACCTGCCCAGATGCCCCCCCCCCCTCTCAAATTGTGATATCTGTTCAGACCCCCCCCCACCTCCTCACACTGGGGTTAACTGCACGGAGCACCCCTCAAACTGGAAGTACCTGCACGCATCCCCCCCACCCCCCCACTCCCCTCACTGGGGTAACTGTTGGATCACCTCTCACCCTGGGGTATCTGTTCGCAACCCCTCACTGGGATACTGCTCTGAACCCAGCTGCCATAGACTCACTGCAAAGTGTTCGTAGAGCTGGTAAGTGAGTAGTGGGTTTGGTAATTCACGGAAGTAGAGTTTGCAGAGCGAGCTGACACAGTGGATATCCTGCATGTAAACATCCCTCTCCAAATCAGGCATCTGGTCAGAGTCAAACATGTGACTGAGGGACAGGGAGAGAGAAAAAGAGAGTTACTGATAATCAGAGAGAAAGAGTTACTGAAGTGGTAAACCTGACAGAGCCTGGATTTTAGGCCCAATAAAATCGGACATTTTAAATTAAGAATTGGACATTTTAAATCAAACTGCAGTGAATGTCAGCCAGACTGATGGGAATTCAGACTTGGCCAAAGTCAAATACACAAAGGCAGACAAGCTGCCAGAACATGTCTAGACCTGCCCTGTCAATCAAGCATTAATTCTATTGATATGCACCAATTTGTTTTGGGTGGCCTGGATCGAGCCAGACTATCTGCCACCCAGAGTTCCTGCCTTCACTATATATGGCAACAGGTTACGTGCAAACAACACCACCAGAGATGGACACCTGGGGTCGGGCTCCGACATCCTGTCAAACGGTCATCATCTAATCCATTGGGTATTGGGAGCCCCTCCTGAGGCCTGATTACCTGAATGCCAGAAAGTTTCTAGAAAAGCACTAAGGGAGGGGGATAAAGGTGGACACCCAAACACACCCCAACGAAGACCTGATGCAGAGGTGATCTTGACCATCCGGAAGACTGACCAGAGAAGGATGGAAGAAACCAGTGAGACCCACCTTCGCAACAACAGATCGGACACACAGCTCAACCAAGTTCATCAATTCGGGCAGCATAAAGAATCTTGGGAATCTTTAATATATGGGTTTGGGTTACTTTAAGGGTAAATATTGGGCAGGATTCTCCGTGCCGAAATCACACTCGGCGCAGGGGTGGAGAATGGGCGTTGTTATAACCTGCCTGCTTACCATTGGCTGGGGACTAATGACAATCCCACAATCCTGTGGGAGTATGAGCTTCCCCAATGAGGAGGAATCATTAGCAGGCTCCCTGCATAAATAGAGCTGGCCAGTTTGGAAGAGAGAGGAGTGAGCAGCAAGGGAGCTGCTGCTGCTGCGGCTGCTGCTGCGGCGGCTGCTGCGGATGTTATTGTAAATAAATGTATTCTTTGTATCCTGAAAACTCGTTCTGGATTCTTCGTGGCCCCTCACAAAAGGCGTCAATCCCGAAATCGGGTCCGACGCCGATCCCGCGATTCTCTAGTCCCCGGGACTTGTTTAGCACAGTGGGCTAAGACAGCTGGCTTGTAATGCAGAACAAGACCAGCAGCGTGGGTTCAATTCCTGTTCCAGCCTCCCCGAACAGGTGCCGGAATATGGTGACTAGGGGCTTTTCACAGTAACTTCATTGAAGCCTACTTGTGACAATAAGTGATTATTATTATTAATAATTGCCGTCAATTGGGCGCGCGCGGTCGGCCCAGCGCCGGTCGGGGGCTTTTGAAAGAGGCCCCCACGTCGATTCTCCAGGTGCAGCTGGCCGAGATCCCGCCGCCGTGGCTCTCTCATGGTTCCACGTGGTGGGCACACGGCGCGGTGGCTACGGACTCAGTCCGCGGCCGCCCTAGTGGGGACGGGAGGATCATTCACCGGAGGGGGACCTCCAGGATGGCCAGGCTATCGATCGGGGGCCACCAATCCGCGGGCACGCGCGATCTGGGGGGGCCGAAGGCTGCCGCAGTGCGCATCCGCGGACCCCCAACCGGAAGTGCAGGGCCCCTTAACAGCAGGAAAGTCCGGAATGATTTGTGGGCTTTTTTCCAGTGCCGTGGAGACACAGCCCCATTATTGGAGAACCCCGCCCATTGTTTGTTGAAAAAAATTGGTTTGACTTTATCCTTGTGTTGTCCTTTGTTTTCTCGCTAACAGAGCATCTGGGTAAAACTTTGATCAGTACACTGGTCGAAGCATCAGAGATTTTACAGATACAACACTTTTTAAAAAATGTATTTTGTTACAAACGTATATGAAATGTACAACACCTAAATAATTCAGGAAACAAGCAACACACAACTATACAGTTTGTACAAATCTTTCCCCTTTTTCCCCCTCTCCCACCTCCCCCCTCACTCCCCCGCGACGAACAACTCCTCAAACACGGTTTCCCACCTCGCCTCAAAACCCCCCTTCTGAACCCCTCATCTTGTAATTAATCTTTTCCAGACAAAGAAAATCATCTAAGTCCCCCAGCCAGGCCGCTACCCCCGGTGACATTGCCACCCACCCAGGCCGCTACCCCGGTGACATTGCCACCCAGCCAGGCCGCTACCCCGGTGACATTGCCACCCAGCCAGGCCGCTACCCCGGTGACATTGCCACCCAGCCAGGCCGCTACCCCGGTGACATTGCCACCCAGCCAGGCCGCTACCCCGGTGACATTGCCACCCAGCCAGGCCGCTACCCCCGGTTACATTGCCACCCAGCCAGGCCGCTACCCCCGGTTACATTGCCAACCCAGCCAGGCCGCTACCCCGGTGACATTGCCCACCCAGCCAGGCCGCTACCCCGGTGACATTGCCACCCAGCCAGGCCGCTACCCCCGTGGCATTGCCAACCCAGCCAGGCCGCTACCCCCGTGGCATTGCCAACCCAGCCAGGCAGCTACCCTGGTTACATTGCCACCTAGCCAGGCCGCTACCCCCGTGGCATTGCCAACCCAGCCAGGCAGCTACCCTGGTTACATTGCCAACCCAGCCAGGCCGCTACCCCCGTGGCATTGCCAACCAGCCAGGCCGCTACCCCCGGTGACATTGCCACCCAGCCAGGCAGCTACCCCGGTTACATTGCCACCTAGCCAGGCTGCTACCCCCGGTTACATTGCCACCCAGCCAGGCTGCTACCCCGGTGACATTGCCAACCCAGCCAGGCCGCTACCCCCGGTGACATTGCCACCCAGCCAGGCCGCTACCCCCGGTGACATTGCCACCTAGCCAGGCCGCTACCCCCGGTGACATTGCCACCCAGCCAGGCCGCTACCCCCAGTGACATTGCCACCCAGCCAGGCCGCTACCCCGGTGACATTGCCACCTAGCCAGGCCGCTACCCCCGGTGACATTGCCACCCAGCCAGGCTGCTATCCCCGGTGACATTGCCACCCAGCCAGGCCGCTACCCCGGTGACATTGCCACCCAGCCAGGCCGCTACCCCCGGTGACATTGCCCATCCAGCCAGGCCGCTACCCCCGGTGACATTGCCACCCAGCCAGGCCGCTACCCCGGTGATATTGCCCACCCAGCCAGGCCGCTACCCCGGTGACATTGCCCATCCAGCCAGGCCGCTACCCCCGGTGACATTGCCACCCAGCCAGGCCGCTACCCTGGTGATATTGCCCACCCAGCCAGGCCGCTACCCCCGATGACATTGCCACCCAGCCAGGCTGCTACCCCCGGTGACATTGCCACCTAGCCAGGCCGCTATCCCCGGTGACATTGCCACCCAGCCAGGCCTCTTACCCCGGTGGCATTGCCACCCAGTCAGGCTGCTACCCCCGGTGACATTGCCACTCAGCCAGGCCGCTACCCCCGGTGGCATTGCCCACCCAGCCAGGCCGCTACCCCAGTGGCGTTGCCCACCCAGCCAGGCCTCTATCCCCGGTGACATTGCCACCCAGCCAGGCCGCTACCCCGGTGACATTGCCCATCCAGCCAGGCCGCTACCCCCGGTGACATTGCCACCCAGCCAGGCCGCTACCCCGGTGACATTGCCCATCCAGCCAGGCCGCTACCCCGGTGACATTGCCACCCAGCCAGGCCGCTACCCCGGTGACATTGCCCATCCAGCCAGGCCGCTACCCCCGGTGACATTGCCCACCCAGCCAGGCTGCTACCCCCAGTGACATTGCCCACCCAGCCAGGCCGCTACCCCGGTGACATTGCCCACCCAGACAAGCCGCTACCCCCGGTGAGATTGCCCATCCAGCCAGGTCGTTACCCCCGGTGACATTGCCCACCCAGCCAGGCCGCTACCTCCAGTGATATTGCCACCCAGCCAGGCCGCTACCCTGGTTGCCTTGCGCACCCAGCCAGGCCACTACCCCTGGTGACATTGCCACCCAGCCAGGCTGCTACCCTGGTGGCATTGCCCACCCAGCCAGGCCGCTACCCCCATGGCAATGCCCACCCAGCCAGGCCACTACCCCCGGTGACATTGCCACCCAGTCAGGCCGCTACCCCCGGTGACATTGCCACCCAGCCAGGCCGCTACCCCCAGTGGCATTGCCACCCAGCCAGGCCCCAACCCGGTGACATTGCCCACCCAGCCCGGCCCCAACCCGGTGACATTGCCCACCCAGCCAGGCCGCTACCCGGTGACGTTGCCACTCAGCCAGGCTGCTACCCCCGGTGACATTGCCCACCCAGTCAGGCCGCTACCCTGGTGACATTGCCACCCAGCCAGGCCCCAACCCGGTGACATTGCCCACCCAGCCAGGCCGCTACCCGGTGACATTGCCACTCAGCCAGGCTGCTACCCCCGGTGACATTGCCCACCCAGTCAGGCTGCTACCCCCGGTGACATTGCCCATCCTGCCAGGCCGCTACCCCCGGTGACATTGCCCACCCAGCCAGGCCGCTATCCCCGGTGACATTGCCACCCAGCCAGGCCTCTACCCCCGGTGACATTGCCACTCAGCCAGGTCGCTACCCCCGGTGACATTGCCCACCCAGCCAGGTCGCTACCCCCGGTGACATTGCCCACCCAGCCAGACCGCTACCCCCGGTGACATTGCCACTCAGCCAGGCCTCTACCCCGGTGGCGTTGCCCATCCAGCCAGGCCTCTACCCCGGTGACATTGCCACTCAGCCAGGCTGCTACCCCCCGGTGGCGTTGCTCACCGAGCCAGGTCGCTACCCTGGTGGCATCGCCCACCCACCCTGGCCGCTATCCCCGGTGACATTGCCACCCAGCCAGACCGCTACCCGCGGTGACATTGCCCACCCAGACAGGCCGCTACGCCGGTGACATTGCCACCCAGCCAGGCAGCTACCCCGGTGACATTGCCAACCCAGCCAGGCTGCTACCCCGGTGACATTGCCAACCCAGCCAGGCTGCTACCCACCGGTGACATTGCCACCTAGCCAGGCAGCTACCCCGCGGTGACATTGCCACCCAGCCAGGCAGCTACCCCGGTGACATCGCCCACCCAGCCAGGCCGCTACCCCGGTGACATTGCCCACCCAGCCTGGCCCCAACCCGGTAACATTGCCCACCCAGGCCGCTACCCCGGTGACATTGCCACCCACCCAGGCCGCTACCCCCGGTGACATTGCCACCCACCCAGGCCGCTACCCCGGTGACATTGCCACCCAGCCAAGCCGCTACCCCGGTGACATTGCCCACCCAGCCAGGCCGCTACCCCCATGGCATTACCAACCCAGCCAGGCCGCTACCCCGGTGACATTGCCACCCAGCCAGGCCGCTACCCCGGTGACATTGCCACCCAGCCAAGCTGCTACCCCCGGTGACATTGCCACCCAGCCAGGCTGCTACTCTGGATGACATTGCTCACCCAGCCAGGCCTCTACCCCCGGTGACATTGCCCACCCAGCCAGGCTGCTATCCCCTGTGACATTGCCCACCCAGCCAGGCCGCTACCCCGGTGACATTGCTCACCCAGCCAGGCTGCTATCCCCTGTGACATTGCCCACCCAGCCAGGCCACTACCCCCGGTGACATTGCTCACCCAGCCAGGCTGCTATCCCCTGTGACATTGCCCACCCAGCCAGGCCTCTACCCCCGGTGACATTGCTCACCCAGCCAGGCTGCTATCCCCTGTGACATTGCCCACCCAGCCAGGCCACTACCCCCGGTGGCATTGCCGACCCAGCCAGGCTGCTACCCCGGTGACATTGCCCACCCAGCCAGGCCGCTACCCCGGTGACATTGCCCACCCAGCCAGGCTGCTATCCCCTGTGACATTGCCCACCCAGCCAGGCCACTACCCCCGGTGGCATTGCCGACCCAGCCAGGCCGCTACCCCCGGTGACATTGCCCACCCAGCCAGGCCGCTACCCCCGGTGACATTGCCACCCAGCCTGGCCTCTACCCCCGGTGACATTGCCAACCAGCCTGGCCTCTACCCCCGGTGACATTGCCCACCCAGCCAGGCCGCTACCCCCGGTGACATTGCCACCCAGCCAGGCCGCTACCCCCGGTGACATTGCCCACCCAGCCAGGCTGCAACCCCCGGTGACATTCCCCACCCAGCCATGCCAGCAAGGCTCCGGGTGCTCTGATTTCCTCCCACAAGTACTGAAAGACGTGCTGTTAGGTGAATTGGACATTCGGAATTCTCCCTCTGTGTACCCGAACAGGCGCCGGAATGTTTTGAGTAGGCGATTTGCATATTAACTTCACTGCAGTGTTAATGTAAGCCTACTTGTGACAATAAAGGTTATTCAAAAATAGAAATACCCCAAATATTGCCACCAAAGGGTCCACCTTAACCTCCCCCCTGTAGCCACCTGGGTTGGCCACTTCCTCATACAAAATGGAAGAACGCAAAGATTACAGGGTAAAATGGACATTGGCAAAGAAACAAGCAGTTTGCAGAATCCTCTGTATTCTAGCTGCTACAGAAACCAGACAGAATTGTAACTAACGAGCTGCGCATAGTAAGTGAGCGATTCATGGTGATTCCCAGGCACAATGGACACAACAGTTAACTGCAATTGAAACACTCTATGGAAGGTCAGACATTCCGGTGCCAGTGGAGTCTAAGACAAAGGACACCAATAAGGTGTAAGGAACCACCCGGTGATCGAGGAACGGCCCCTTTATTGGGGAAATTCAAATCAATCGATTGGGAAGAGACCCAATCGATTGCAGGTTTAGAGAGGGTCCGCCCAGAAGGAAGCGAAGCCCCTGGGACTTATAAAAGTCAGGTCCCAGGACTGATTCGTTCTTCTTGACCAGCCGGCCCTCCCAGCAGAACACCTTTGCAGTAGAGGAACCTTGAGAAGGAGAGGCCTGGTCAGCAGCCGCCATTAAGTAAGTGTCATGCAACGCACGCTACGAGAGTAGACACTCCTGACCCCTTTAGTCCACACCAACTGGAAGCCTGCGGATCCAGGGCAAAGCAAGAGGCCATTGTTCCCTGATCCGGCAGTTCCCTTATTCCAGATAAGTATTGGCCTGTTAGTGGTAGGATTAGCCTAGTCTTTTAGTGTTATATGCATAATTAATAGATAACTGTATTATAATAAACGTGTCTTGTTTGAATTTACTAACTGGTGTATTGAGTTATTGGTCTGAACTTGAACTTGAATCTTGTGGCGGTATCATAACGATACCTGGCGACTCTAGAGCTAAGTAATAAAACAGAGCCAAATTGAGTGTAAAGCACACTCACCCAGAACGAGCAACACCCCTCACTATCTTTGCTGGCGCCGCAACACTCCCGCCCAGAATCTCTCCAACATTTTGCAGCCTCAGAACATATGTGCGCGTGATTCGCTGGTCCTCACCCACACTTCTCACACTCGTCTGCCACCCCCTGAAAGAACTCACCAATTCTTGCCCACGTCATAGGCACCCTGTGTACGACCTTGAACTGTATCAGGCTCATCCTTGCGCACAAGGATGTCGCATTTACCCTTCATAGTGCCTCACTCCATACTCCCCAGTTTATGTCCCCCTCCCACTTCTCCTTAATCTTCACCACCCGCTCCCCTCACTGTTCTCCCAGCCACCTGTATATGTCTATGATCCTGCCCTCCCCTTCCACATCCAGAAGCAACAGCCGCTCCAGCAGGGTGTACCTCAGCAACCTAGGGAACTTCTTTCCAAGCCTCCCGCGCAAAGTCCCTTACCTACAGGTACCTAAACTCACTTCCTCTCAGGAGCTCTACCCTCTCCTTCAATTCATCTGTACTGTCAAACCCTTCTTCCAGATACAAATCCCTCACCTTAACCAGCCTCACTTTGTTCCATTTCCTATACGTGCCATCTATCCCCCCCCCACCGGCTCAAACCCGTGATTCTCACACAACGGCGTTAACACCGACATCCTCTCTTGCGAAAGTGCCACCTCAACTGGTTCCAAATCTTCACCGTGGGCTAAGCCACCGGACTCCCTGAGTATCTGCTCAGCGCCATTGTCAACACTGCCATTATCATTGCCCTTAAACTGGAATCCTGACAGGATTCCTCCTCCATCCTAACCCACTCTACCCCCTCTCCTTCCCACCATCGCCTCACCTTCTCCACATTAGCTGCCCAATATTAATGTAGCAGGTTCGGCAATGCCAACCCCCCTGCTGCTTGTGCCTCTGTAACAAGGTCCTCTTAACCCGTGGCACCTTCCCAGCCCATACGAAGTCAAAAATAATTGTGTTCAGTTTCCGAAAGAAGGCCTTCGGTATAAAGATTGGGAGTGTCTGGAAAATGAACAGGGACCTTGGTAGAATGTTCATCTTCACCACTTGGATCCTCCCCACCAACGTTTAGTGCAGCGTATCCCAACTCTTAAGATCCTCCATGGCGTCCTCCATCAGTTTTGTTAAGTTCCACTTATGGAGTCCCATCCATTCCCTCGCTACCTGAATCCCCAAATACCTAAACCTTTCCCTCGCTACCGTAAATGGCACCCCCCTAAATTTGCCCGCCATCCCAGCTCTACCGTCTGCCATCCTCCGCTTTTGGCTCTAGCCCCGTTATTTTCACCCTAAACCTGGACTATCTAAGATGGCCCCTTTCTCCGCCCCCGACCATGCTTCTTCGCCCACCTTGCCTCACCGTGTCACCTTGCACGCCGTTTCGCCAACTCGACTCCAATGTCCTGATATTTTCGGACCTTGTTCCCCTCCCATTCACAGGTGCATTTCTCCTTGGCCCACTGAAAATTCTTCTCTTTCTCCACGAACCTATGGAGCCTCACGATCATCGCCCGCAGTGGCACCCCCGCTCTAGGCTTCTGCCACAGAGACCTGTGTCCTCTTTATCCAGGGGCTTTATCTAGCACCCTTTCCACCACCAGCCCCGCCAACAACCTTGAAACGTACCTCGTGGCACCACACCTTCCACTCCTTCAGGCAGGCCCACTATTAGCAGGTTCTGCCTTCTCAGACTATTTCCCTGCTCCTCCACCTTTGCTCTCAACGTGTTGCAACGGTCTCCTAAGAGCCCCACCTCCACCTCCAGTGCCACCACCCAATCACTGTGGTCCGACATCACCCTCTCAATCTCTGGGATCTGTGACTCCTGCATCTCCAAGCATTTCTCCACCCTCTCCATTGAGCTTTACAGGGGTGCCACAGCCCCTTCGATGATCTTCGAGTGATCCTCCTGCATCTCCTTCCTCTGCTGGCGGATCTCTTCATTGATGAAGGCCATCAACTGTTCCATCTGGGGCTTAGCTACTTGCACTGGCCCGTCCCCCTCCGCCATCTTTCCAGTGGCTTCTGTGCCACAGGTCCCTTCCAACTCCTTGGCTTGGTCTCTCACCTTCTTCTGCCGGGTTTGGTAACCAGCAGACATACCACTCCCAGAGGGAACTTCTCCTCCGACTTTCAACTGCACCTTTCTGTCGAAGTTGCACCCAATTTCGGGTAAAAAAAGCTATTTTCTATGCCTTCAATCAAGAGCTTCCCTGTGTGCGACCACTCACGCCATGGCCGCCATTGGAAGTCCCACGCATAAAACACTGATAATCAGAGACAGAGGGAATGAAAGAGTGGAGCTCTTGATGGATAGATGGTGAGAGTGGAATCCTGTGATGAGAGATAGTGAGGCTGGAATCCTGCAATGGAGAGAAGGTGAAGGAGGCATAGAGAAGAGGTCTGTGCTCTGAGAGATGGAGATGGTGGGTTGGGCTTGTTTACCGTAATTTCTGAATGTTGGAAGAGATTCCAGAGAGCCGGTATATCCCATCAACAATCCCGTGTTCCTCGATAAATTCGGAGCAACTTCTCAACACTTGGGGGACTGCAGAATGAGAATAGTGAAATTAGTGGGAGTTACCTACTCAGAGAGGGACTGTGGAATGAGAATAGTGAAATTAGGTAGAGTTACACACTCAGAATGACTGCAGAATGAGAATAGTGAAATTAGTGAGAGTTGCACACCGGATGAGATACTGCAGAGTAAGAATAGTGACATGAGTGAGAGTTACTCACTCAAAGAGAGACTATGGAATGAGAATATTGAAGGTAGTGAGTGTTGCACACTCAGAGAGAGATTGCAGAATGAGAATAGTGAAATTAGTGAAAGTTAGACACTAGAGAGAGACTACAGAATGGGAATAGTGAAAATATTGAGAATTACATTTAAGAGAGAGATTGCGGAGTGAGAATAGTGAAATGAGTGAGAGCCACTCAGTCAGAAAGAGACTGTGGAATGAGAATAGTGAAATTAGTGAGAGTGGCACACTCAGGGAGAGACTGCAGAGTCAGAATAGTAAATTAATGAGAGTGACACTCAGTGAGAGACTGCAGAACAATAGTGAAAGCTGTCTGAGTTACACATTCATGAGGGACTGTGGAATGAGAATAGTGAATTAAGTGAGAGTTACACACTGAGAGTCTTCAAAATGAGAACAGTGAAATTATTGAGGGTTACATACTCAGACAGAATGTAGAATGTGAGTAGTGACATTAGTAAGAGTAGCACACTCAGAGAGAGACAGCAGAATGAGAATAGTGAACTAGTGAGAGTTAGACAATTAGAGTGGCTGCAGAGTGAGAATAGTGGCATTAGCCAGAGTTTTACACTCAGAGAGAGACTGCAGAACAACAATAGTGAAATTAGTGAGAGCCACACACTCAGAGGGGGACTGGTGAATGAGAACAGTGAAACTAGTGAGAGTTAGACAATTAGAGTGGCTGCAGAGTGAGAATAGTGAAATTAGTCAGAGTTACACACTCAGAAAGAGACTGCAGAGCAACAATAGTGAAGGTAGTGAGATGGACACGCTCACACTGCAGAATGGGAATAGTGACAGTAGTGAGAGTTACACACTCAGATTGCTGAGTGGGAATAGTGAAGATAGTGAGAGGTACACATTCAGACTGCAGAATGGGAATAGTAAAGGTAGTGAGCGGTACACAGTCAGACTGCAGAATGGGAATCGTGATGGTAGTGAAAAATTCACACTCAGACTGCAGAATGGGAAAAGTGAAGGTAGTGGGATGTACACACTCAGACTGCAGAATGGGAATAGTGAAGGTAGTGAGCGGTACAGACTCACACTGCAAAATGGGAATAGTGAAGGTAGTGAGAGTTACACACAGGTTGCAGAATGAGAAAAGTGACAGTAGTGAGAGGTAGACACTCAGGCTGCAGAATGGGAATAGTGATGGTAGTGAGAGTTACACACTCAGATTGCAGAATGGGAATAGTAAAGGTAGTGAGAGTTACACACAGATTGCAGAATGGGAATAGTGAAGGTAGTGAGGGTTACACACTCAGACTGCAGAATGGGAATAGTGAAGGTAGTGAGAGTTACACACTCAGATTGCAGAATGGGAATAGTGAAGGTAGTGAGCGGTACAGACTCACACTGCAAAATGGGAATAGTGAAGGTAGTGAGAGTTACACACAGGTTGCAGAATGAGAAAAGTGACAGTAGTGAGAGGTAGACACTCAGACTGCAGAATGGGAATAGTGATGGTAGTGAGAGTTACACACTCAAATTGCAGAATGGGAATAGTAAAGGTAGTGAGAGTTACACACAGATTGCAGAATGGGAATAGTGATGGTAGTGAGAGTTACACACTCAAATTGCAGAATGGGAATAGTAAAGGTAGTGAGAGTTACACACAGATTGCAGAATGGGAATAGTGAAGGTAGTGAGGGTTACACACTCAGACTGCAGAATGGGAATAGCGATGGTAGTGAGAGTTACACACTCACATTTCAGAATGGGAATAGCGAAAGTAGTGAGAGTTACACACTCAGATTGCAGAATGGGAATAGTGACAGTAATGAGAGGTGCATACTCAGACTGCAGAATGGGAATAGTGAAGGTAGTGAGAATTACACACTCAGACTGCAGAATGGGAATAGTGACAGTGAGAGGTACACACTCAGACTGCAGAATGGGAATAGTGAAGGTAGTGAGCGTTACACACTCAGACTGCAGAATGGGAATAGTGAAGGTAATGAGAGTTACACACACACTGCAGAATGGGAATAGTGACAGCAGTGAGCGGTACACACTCAGGCTGCAGAATGGGAATAGTGAAGGTAGTGAGAGTTACACACTCAGACTGCAGAAGGGGAATAGTGACAGCAGTGAGCGGTACACACTCAGGCTGAAGAATGGGAATAGTGAAGGTAGTGAGCGGTACACACAGACTGCAGAATTGGAATAGTGAAGGTAGTGAGCGGTACACAGTCAGACTGCAGAATGGGAATAGTGAAGGTAGTGAGAGTTACACACTCAGATTGCAGAATGGGAATAGTGACAGTAGTGAGAGGTACACACTCAGACTGCAGAATGGGAAAAGTGAAGGTAGTGGGATGTACACACTCAGGCTGCAGAATGGGAATAGTGAAGGTAGTGAGCGGTACACACAGACTGCAGAATTGGAGTAGTGAAGGTAGTGAGCGGTACACACTCAGACTGCAGAATGGGAATAGTGAAGGTAGTGAGCGGCACACACACACTGCAGAATGGGAATAGTGAAGGTAGTGAGAGGGACACATTCAGATTGCAGAATGGGAATTGTGACAGTAGTGAGAGGGACACACTCAGACTGCAGAATGGGAATAGTGAAGGTAGTGAGAGGGACACACTCAGATTGCAGAATGGGAATTGTGACAGTAGTGAGAGGGACACACTCAGACTGCAGAATGGGAATAGTGAAGGTAGTGAGCGGTACACACGCAGACTGCAGAATGGGAATAGTGAAGGTAGTGAGCGGTAAACACTGCAGAATGGGAATAGTTGGGAATAGTGAAGGTAGTGAGCGGTACACACACTGCAGAATGGGAATAGTGAAGGTAGTGAGAGGTACACACTCAGACTGCAGAATGGGAATAGTGACAGTAGTGAGTGGTACACACTCAGACTGCAGAATGGGAATAGTGACAGTAGTGAGTGGTACACACTCAGACTGCAGAATTTGAATAGTGAAATTCGAGAGATTAACACTCAGTGGGAACAGTGAGATTAGTGAGAGTTACCCAGAGACCGCAGAATTAGAACAATGAAATTAGTGACCCCCTCTCTCACGCACTCTCAGTGTCTCCACACACTACGTCCCTCAATCTCTATCACTCTCTCCACCTGTTCCCTTCTCTCTTCCCTCACTCCCGAACCTCTCCCCCTCTCTGCCCCTTCTGTTCTCACACAGTGCTCTCTCCCTCTCCTATTTCAGCCTCTCACTCCTTCCCTCATATCTGTCCTAACTCTCCCTCACTGCTCCTCCCTCCTCTCTCTCCCACCCAATTTACTACCTCTCTCCTCTCTCCCAACTTTGTCCCGCTCACTCTCTCTAGGCACTCGTCCTTTGCGCTCTCCCTCTCCCTCCCTCCTCTCACCCTCTTACTCCACTCTCTCTTCCTTCCTAGCTTCTCCCTTCTTCTCAAGTCCTCCCTCTCTCCCTCCTCCTCTCTCTTTTTCTCTCTCACCCTGACACGGTCTCTCCATCACCTTCTCTTTCTGTGCCTCCCTCTCTTCCTTATTCTTAAGCTCTCTGCCTTCCTCTCTTTCCTCTTTCTCCATCACCCCTTCCATCCACTCTCTCTCACTTTCTATATCCACCTCTCCTCTCTCTCTCACCTCTCTTTGTCCCTCTCTCCCTCCCCTCTCAATCATTCACTCCACTCTCCCTCCATCTGCTCTATCTCCCACCCTGTCTCTCTTTCCATCCCACTGCTCTCTACCTCCCTCTCTCTCCCTCTCTCATCCCCATCCTCACTCTCACTCCCTCACTCCACACTATTACACTCCCTCTGCTCTCTTTCCCTACCTCCTTCCATCCCTCCCTTCTCTCTCTCTATCAACTCTCGCTCCTTTCTTCCCTATCCTTCTCCAGGTGCTGGAAATGTACCATCAAATCCAGAGTTCAGTAGATGTTCTCCCAGATCACAGCCGAAGACTCGCTCCTTCAGGATTCCACGCTGCTTCAGTTTCTGTCGAGTAGGCCGAGATTTCATGAAGTTCAGCAGCAAGCCCATCAGTTTCCCATGTCTCTTAGACACTGTGGAGAGAAAAGAGATCACTCATTGGATCCTCTGGTGCTGACTGTGTATTTCCAGTAACTAATCAGTCATTTGTCGTCAGTGTAGCACTCCAGTAATGACCCTCCAACAGAACAGTGCTCCCTCAGTACTGACCCTCCAACAGAACAGTGCTCCCTCAGTACTGACCCTCTGACAGTGCAGCACTCCCTCAGTACTGACCCTCTGACAGTGCAGCACTCCCTCAGTACTGACCCTCTGACAGTGCAGCACTCCCTCAGTACTGACCCTCTGACAGTGCAGCACTCCCTCAGTACTGACCCTCTGACAGTGCAGCACTCCCTCAGTACTGACCCTCTGACAGTGCAGCACTCCCTCAGTACTGACCCTCTGACAGTGCAGCACTCCCTCAGTACTGACCCTCTGACAGTGCAGCACTCCCTCAGTACTGACCCTCTGACAGTGCAGCACTCCCTCAGTACTGACCCTCTGACAGTGCAGCACTCCCTCAGTACTGACCCTCTGACAGGGCACCTCTCCCTCAGTACTGACCCTCTGACAGTACAGCGCTCCCTCTGTACTGACCCTCTGACAGTGCAGCACTGCCTCAGTACTGACCCTCTGACAGTGCGGCACTCCCTCAGTACTGACCCTCTGACAGTGCAGCACTCCCTCAGTACTAACCCTGTAACAGTGCAGCACTTCCTCAGTAATTTGTCGAAAATTTAGAGTGCCCAATTCATTATTTCCAATTCAGGGGCAATTTAGCGTGGCCAATCCATAACCCTGCACAACTTTTGGATTGTGGGGTCGAAACCCACGCGAACACGGGGGGAAGGTGCAAACTCCACAAGTACAGTGACGCAGAGCCGGGATCGAACCTGGGACTACAGCGCCGTGAGGCAAGATGGCTGACCCTCTGCGCCACCGTGCTGCCTCCACTCCCTCAGTACTGACCCTCTGACAGTGCACCACTCCCTCAGTACTGACCCTCTGACAGTGCACCACTCCCTCAGTACTGACCCTCTGACAGTGCACCACTCCCTCAGTACTGACCCTCTGACAGTGCACCACTCCCTCAGTACTGACCCTCTGACAGTACAGCACTCCCTCCGTATTGACTCTCCGACAGTGGTGCACTCCCTCAGTACAGATCCTCTGACAGTGCAGCACTCCCTCAGTACTGACCCTCTGACAGTGCAGCACTCCCGCAGTGCTGACCCTCTGACAGTGGAGCACTCCCTCAGTACTGATCCTCTGACAGTGCAGCACTCCCTCAATACTGAGCCTCTGACAGTGCAGCACTCCCTCAGTACTGACCCTCTGACAGTGGAGCACTCCCTCAGTACTGACCCTCTGACAGTGCAGCACTCCCTCAGTACTGAGCCTCTGACAGTGCAGCACCCTGTCAGTACAGATCCTCTGACAGTGCAGCACTCCCTCAGTACCGACCCTCTGACAGTGCAGCACTTTCTGAGTGCTGTCCCTCTGACAGTGCAGCACTCCCTCAGTACTGACCCTCTGACAGTGCAGCACTCCCTCAGTAATGACCCTTAGATAGTCAGGCACTCCCTGATTATTGCGTCGGTGCGCCTGTGGGCCTGGCATGACTTTCCTTCTTGCAAATAGTTAGTGTTTGGGTGGCATGAGGATCATATTTGTGAGTTAAAGAATATGGAGCAGGAGGGATCACCCCCCCCCCCCCACTCCTGATCCCCTCCCCCGCACCCCCAGCCTCACTCCCCTGTGATGTGACCATCAATTCGCTCGGAACACGATTCCTGTGGTTTTAATAGTCTTACAACTGAGCCTGCCTGTGACCAGAAGAACTGAGGGCAGGCTCACATGGCTGCAGCACTTTATACCTCTGGTAGTGGGAGGGGCCATGGGCGGAGCCCTGTACATGCTCCTCAGCTCCCCCTATGGGCAGAGCCGCGCAACGGTTCACAGACAGAGCCCACAAGGACACATTACCATACAATACAATAGTGTGAATTACATTCACCACACCCTGCCATTCTCCCATTCGTATTACGAATTGAACCTTACCTGATGTGGGAGACGGTGGATTTGTCGGTCCTGGCTTCTGGCCAGTTACCTCACAATCTGACAAAAGAAAATAGAACAATCAAATTCCAACTGAACAGCCTCACCGCCTCCCTTCCCCCTGAGAATTCCTCTCCCCGCTTCCACACTGCTACAGTACCACCGGCTGTACGGCACCCTCTGTGAGTCAGAGGGCCAGTCAGGGAGCCCAGTGCCAATGTTCCAGCAACTGCCCACACTGGCAATGTCATGGTTAAAGACAGATAATGGCTATTGGAAAGTGAACAGGAGCAGGAATACTGGCTGATTTCCCCCCTCGCTCTCTAAACCAGGGGTCACTGGACAGTGATCAAGAGCAGGAACCCTGGCTGATTTCCTCTCTCTTTCTCTCTCTAACCCAGAGATTACTGGACAGTGAGCAGGAGCAGAAATCGTGGCTGATTTTCCCCCCTCTCTCGCTAACCCAGAGATCACTGGACAGTGATCAGGAGCAGGAACCCTGGCTGATTTCCCCTCTCTCTCTCTCTGACCCATAGATCACTGGACAGTGAGCAGCAGTAGAAGTCGTGGCTGATTGCCCCCCGCTCTCGCTAACCCAGGGATCACTGGACAGTGATCAGGAGCAGGAACCCTGGCTGATTTCCCCTCTCTCTCTCTCTTACCCAGAGATCACTGGACAGTGATCAGGAACAGGAACCCTGGCTGATTTTCTCTCTCTCCCTCTCTAAGCCAGAGATCACTGGACAGTGATCAGGAGCAGGTGTCCTAGTTAATTTCCTCTCTCGCTAACCCAGAGATAAATGGACAGTGACCGGGAACAGGAACCCTGATTGATTTCCTCTCTCTCTAACCCAGGGATCACTGGGCAACGATCAGGAGCAGGAATCCGGTCTGATTTGCCCTCTCTCTCTCTTACCCAGGGATCACTGGGCAACGATCAGGAGCAGGAACCCTGGCTGATTTCCTCTCTCTCTAACCCAGGGATCACTGGGCAACGATCAGGAGCAGGAACCCTGTCTGATTTCCCCTCTCTCTAATCCAGGGATCACTGGAAAGTGATCAGGAGCAGGGAGTCTGGCTGATTTCCCCTCTCTCTCTCCCTAACCCAGGGATCACTGCACAGTGATCAGGAGCAGGAACTCTGGCTGTTTCCCCTCTCTCTCTCCCTAACCCAGGGATCACTGGACAGTGATCAGGAGCAGGAGTCACGGCTGATTTTCCCTTTCTCTCTAACCCAGGGATCACTGGACAGTGATCAGGAGCAGGATTAGCAGGAACCCTGGCTGATTTCCTCTCTCTCTAACCCAGGGATCACTGGACAGTGATCAGGAGCAGGAACCCTGGCTGATTTCCCCTCTCTCTCTCTCTCTAACCCAGGGATCACTGGACAGTGATCAGGAGCAGAAACTCTGGCTGATTTCCCCTCTCTCTCTCTCTAACCCAGGGATCACTGGACAGTGATCAGGAGCAGAAACTCTGGCTGATTTCCCCCCTCTCTCTCTCTCTAACCCAGGGATCACTGGACAGTGATCAGGAGCAGGAACTCTGGCTGATTTCCCCTCTCTCTCTAACCCAGGGATTACTGGACAGTGATCTGGAGCAGGAACTCTGGCTGATTTCCCCTCTCTCTCGCCCTAACCCAGGGATCTCTGGACAGTGATCAGGAGCAGGATTAGCAGGAACCCTGGCTGATTTCCTCTCTCTCTAACCCAGGGATCACCGGACAGTGATCAGGAGCAGGGACTCTGGCTGATTCCCCCCCCCCCCCCCTCTCTCTCTCTCTAACCCAGGGATCACTGGACAGTGATCAGGAGCAGGAACTCTGGCTGAATTCCCCTCTCTCTCTCCCTAACCCAGGGATCACTGGACAGTGATCAGGAGCAGGACCTCTGGCTGATTTCCCCCCCTCTCTCTCTAACCCAGGGATCACTGGACAGTGACCAGGAGCAAGAACTCTGGCTGATTTCCCCCCTCTCTCCCTAACCCAGGGATCACTGGACAGTGAGCAGGAGCAGGGACATTGGCTGAGTTTGGTTGAGTTTTGCTCTGACCTGCTTTCGTTGTCGTGATGTTTGATGGAGTGGGTCTTTCACTGATCAATTGTACACACTCACTGGGGAAAAATCCAACCTGGGAACAGAGCCAGAGATAATGTCAGGTAGGGTCTGTGACAGTCACTCAAAATCCAGAACTGACACCCACATACCGAGGAACCCTCCCTCCACACGGTTCCCATCTTATGTGGTCTTGTGGTCTTTTCTCAGGACCAGGCAACTGGTGAGGATAATACGAAGGCTCAGATTTACCCGCCGCATCCTGCCGGAATCGGGACCGCACACGGAAGATAGATCCCGCGCGAGTCCTCTCCGGAATTCCCCATGGTCGTCGCACCCCGCAATATCTTTTTTTTCATAAACATTTTATTGAATTATCAAATATAAACAGCGATGTACATGTAGCCAAATATACAAACGATATAACGTGCATAAAAAAGCAGATAAAATAAAAAAACAAAAGTAAGAAGGCAGTTAATGAGTGCAATGGAACCAGGAACCCCTATTTCAAACCTACCCCTCACTATCTCATTCCCCGCTAACTCTCTAATGCAGGGGTGGGCAAACTACGGCCCGCGGGCCGCATGCGGCCCGCCAAAGGTCTTTATGCGGCCCACCAAGATCAAGTCATTAAAAAAAAAAAATTTTTTTTTTTTTTAAAACATTTTTTTTATTTTTTATATATTTTTTATAAGGTTAATGGGGGGGGGGGGGGGCTGTTGGGTTACTGGTACAGGGTGGATACGTTGACTTCAGTAGGGTGATCATTGCTCGGCACAACATCGAGGGCCGAAGGGCCTGTTCTGTGCTGTACTGTTCTATGTTCTGTATGAGGCGCCCAGAATCATAACCAGGTGAAGCGCCATTTTTGAAAAGTAGAGAAAAAGAGGGCTAAAGGCAGGATGCCGCCGGGGGAAGCGCTGAGGTATATGCCGCACGCTAATTGGTTACAACCGGGACTATTAATTAAGATACTATGCGGCCCTTTAAAATTGTGAATTTCTGAATGTGGCCCTTGCACGGAAAAGTTTGCCCACCCCTGCTCTAATGTGTCCAGATCCTTAAAGAAAGAAATGAATGGGACCATCTCTGGTCGAACCTGTCCACCGAGCCTCTGATGGTTTACTTGACTTTCTCCAGATGCAAGACCGATATCAAATTTTACAGTTACCTTGGGTGATGAGGGAGATTTCCCGCTGAGAAATATTTGCCTATTGGAGACCTCCGGTGACGGAGATGTGCTGAGCGGGTGCATGAAAGGTGGCTCTCCTCCTGAGAACCCGAAATTAGGCTCTTTTACTCAAAACAGCTGCTAGAACAGGAGAAAAGGTATCTCCTCACCTGACCTAACGACAGCACAAGAGATGATGCTGAGAGACAAGAGCTCAAGAGGCCACAAAGAAACAAAAAGTGGCAGAAGTGAGGAGCAACGAGCGGTCAAGATACACGAGGTGAAGAAACGCTGGCCACAACAGAACGGGAGGGATCAGTAATCTGCACACGGGTTTCCCGTCACCAGAGGAGAGGGTGGATGGAGGAAGTTCCTCACCAGGGTGCGAAGGGAGCTCAAGGAGGAAATCAAGACCGACATTAAAGCGGCGATCAAGGTATCGGTCGCGGAGGCCCTGGCCACCATGCAGGTGGCCCTGGACAAGGCAGAGAGACAACTGGAGGCCCAGGGGAACGCCATCAAGGAATTGGAAAGAGCTTCAATGGATCAGAGCGACTGGATCGGCACCCTAGAGACAGAGATAGCGAGGTTGGTGACGATGCAGGGAAGTCTAAAGGGGAAAATAGAGCAACAGGAGAACGGATCACGGTGCTGGAACGTAAGGATAGTGGGCCTGCCGGAGGGAACCAAAGGTAGGGACCCCATGGACTATGTGGCCCAGATGTTGGGAAACCTGATGGGAAGGGACAGCTTCCCCAACCCGCCAGAAATAGACACAGCTAAAGGTCACTCCGGCCAAAACACAAGGCCAGGCCGGAGAGCAGCTGAGCGCAGCAATCGCATAAATGCACCAGTCCCAGGACCGGGAAAGAATCCTGCGCTGGGTCAGGCAAACAAAGACCAGCAACCGAGAAGATCACCAGATCAGGGACATCGGGACGGACCTGGCCAAATGCAGGACGGAATTCAACAGAGTGGGGGCGACTCTGTACAAGAGCAAAGTGAAGTTTGGGATGCTGTACCCGGCCAAACTTTGGGTCACATTCCAGGGTTGGGAGCATTATTGCACAACCCCTGCAGCCAAATTTGTCCAGGAGAACAGGCTGGGAAACAGCAACAAAGACAGCGGTGAAAAGGTCACCCAGAGGGACTGAAATGATCTGAGAGACACTTTGTGCGTCATCTCTTGTACCACCTCACTCTGAATCTGGGAGCCAAAATGTAGGAAGGAAGGGGCAAGGGCAGAAGAGCGCAGGAGAGGGTAAGTCGGAGAAAAAGAGGGGAAACTATATTGCGGGTAAAGGATTGACCTATAACTGACCGCAGAAGGTGGGTCACCACACTCGCGGGAAAGCTAGCGCCAGGAGGTACGAGTGAGGGGGCGGCGGTGGAACATCTCCCACAGGGGAGGGAGCGCCTGGCGACGGAGGGTGTACCCACCACCAGTGGAGGGCTAGCTGAGGAGGTAAACAGTGAGGGGGGTGTAGAGAAGGGGGATAATAATAGGAAGGGGGAGAAGACAGGGGGAACAGAATCATAAGGGAAACAAAGGGACAAGGCGGGAGGCGAAGGGCTCTAGGCTCGCTACAACAGGCCACACGTGGCGACACGGAACAAAATGTCACCGCAAACAGCCATTTTGGAGGGTCCCCAAAAAAAGGTAAACTCCGGAGTGCAGGGGCTCGATCTCATGGTGAGTACGGTGACTGCAGCCATCTTGGATGGCCTTCTAACAAAGGTCAACCGCAGAGCTCAGGGGCCCGGCTTCATGGTGAGTACGGTGGCCGTAGCCATTTTGGACGGGGGGGGGACGACGACAAAATCCTCCATCAGAACAGTCACCTGGAATGTCAGGGGACTTCACGGCCCAGTGAAATGAACCAGAGTATTTGCCCACCTGAAAAGTTTGAAAGCCGACAGTCTTCCTCCAAAGAGGCCCACCCGAGGGAGAAGGACCGACTGCGGGTAAGAAAGGGCTGGGTAGGACAGATGTACCATTCTTGCTGGGGGGGGGGGGGGGGGGGGGTAGCCATACTACTTCATTTGTAATAAAAAACATTTTATTAGGGTATTTGTAGTTTTTATAAAAAGATCAATAACAGCAACATAAACATGGTACATAAAACATTTCCAATCCTATCACGCTCTTCGCACCCCAAATCAATGAAACAATAGCCTAACCCCCCCCCCCGGCACCCCCCTCGAAATTACCTTATTCACCCGTTTTAAAAAGGCCTAAGGGATAAAGATGGGGAGACACTGAAAGACAAATAGAAATCTGGGGAGGACCGTCATTTTCGCAGTCTGTACCCTCCCCACCAGTGACAGCGGGAGCATGTCCCATCTCCTAAAGTCCTCCTTCATTTGTTCTACAAGCCGGGACAAGTTTAGCTTGTGCAATGTCTCCCATTCCCGTGCCATCTGGATTCCCAGATAGCGAAAGCTCCTTCCTACCATTCTAAACGGCAGCTCTCCCAGTCTCCTCTCCTGCCCCCTCGCCTGGATCGCGAACATCTCACTTTTCCCCAGCCATACTACTTAATAAGAGGACAAAGCCGGTTATGGACCAAGAGGGATAGTCAGCAGTGTCCTGGACGGGCCACCAGTCGTCCTGGTCAATGTGTACGCTCCCAACTGGGATGACACGAAGTTTATAAAGAAAACCATGGCGAAAATCCCTGACTAATCATGGTGGGGAGGACTTTAACTGTGTACAGGGCCCATGGTCGGACAGATCAAACCCCAAATCGGGGAAAACCTCAAGTATGGTGAAAGAACTGAACGCATTTATGGAGCAGATGGGGGCAGTGGACCCATGAAGGTACTTACACCCAGGGGAGAAGGAGTTCTCCTTCGCCCAGGTACACCGGGAATGAAATGAAATGAAATGAAAATTGCTTATTGTCACGGGTAGGCTTCAATGAAGTTACTGTGACAAGCCCCTAGTTGCCACATTCCGGCGCCTGTTTGGGGAGGCTGGTACGGGAATTGAACCGTGCTGCTGGCCTGCCTTGGTCTGCTTTTTAAAACCCAGCGATTTAGCCCAGTATGCTAAACCAGCCCCTGCCTCATGCATCGGCGTCTTTGTAGTGGGGAAATCGGTGCTTCAGGAATAATAAGAACAGAATACTCAGCGATTGTAATCTCCAACCATGCTCCACATTACGTAGATGTGAGATTGGAGACAGACCATGCCCAACGATCCCCATGGAGATTGGACACGACCCTCCTGGCCGATTAGGCTTATTAAAAAAATTTCGAGTACCCAATTTTTTTTTTTTCTCCAATTAAGGGGCAATTTAGCATGGCTAATCCCCCTAACCTGCACATCTTTGGGTTGTGGGGGTGAAACCCACACAAACACGGGGAGAATGTGCAAACTCCACACGAACAGTCACCCAGGACCGGGATTCAAACCCGGGGTCTTCAGCGCTGCAGACCCAGTGCTAACCACTGTGTCACTTGCCGCCCTAAGGCTTTTTGCAAGAAAATATCACAGGCCAAAAATGGATACATCAACCTTAATCCTAACCATTACCAGAATGGGGTGGTCTCATCTTCCATGTTGTGGGAGGCGCTGAAGGCTGTGATCAGGGGTTGTAAAGCACGCATAGACAGGCAGCAGAGGGCAGCTGGGCAACAACTGGTCAGCTCCATACTGAAGGTGTACCGGTTATACTCCAAAGCCCGACCATAGAGCTTCTGGAGGTGAGGAAAAAGCTACAAATGGACTTTGACCTGCTCTCCACAAGGAAGACAATACACCAGCTCCGCCAGACAAGAGAGACCTTTTACGAACACAGAGACAAAGCCAGGTGTCTGCTGGCTCACCAGCTGAGAAAGCAGGGGGCCACAAGGGAAATACCTCAGATCAGGAACAATAGTTGCAGTCTGGTAACTGAGCCTAAAAAGGTCAACAAAGCATTCGATGCCTTCTTCCAGGGACTTAGACGTGGACCCGAGGATTAAGCAGTTCCTCGATGGACTGGACTTGCCAGTCGTGGAGGAGGAGGAGGGGGCTGGAAGCATGACTAGAACTGGGAGAAGTCATTGAGAGCATCAACCCCAGCCAGGCGAGGAGGGCCCCAGGTCCTGACAGATTACCAGCGGACTTCCTTTTTAAAAATAAATTAAAATTACCCAATTCTTTTTTCCAATTAAGGACAATTTAACGTGGCCAATTCACCTACCCTGCACATCTTTGGGTTGTGGGGGTGAAACCCACGCAGACACGGGGAGAATGTGCGAACTCCACATGGACAGTGACCCAGAGCTGGGATCGAACCTGGGACCTCGGCGCCGTGAGGCTGCAGTGACCACTGCACCACCGTGTTGTACTACCTGGCAGACCTCTACAAAGAATTTGCACCATGACTGACCCCGCACTTGCTAACAAGGGGCATACTCCACCAACGCTACCACAAACCTCAATCTCACTGATATCAAAGAAAGAGAGAGATCCGACTGAATGCGGGTCCTACAGGCCCATTTCTCTCCTCAATGTAGATCCAAAAATATTGGCCAAGAGCACAGTGGGCTAAACAGCTGGCTTGTAGTGCAGAACAATGCCAGCAGCGCGGGTTCAATTCCAGTACCGGCCTCCCCGAACAGGCGCCGGAATGTGGTGACTAGGGGCTTTTCACAGTAACTTCATTGAAGCCTACTTGTGACAATAAGCGATTATTATTATTATTATTATTATTAATCTCCTACCTGGGGGGTGATCATCTCCCTGGACGCAGGATAGGCCTTGGAAGTACCTCTTAGAGGTACTGGAGCGGTTTGGGAGCGGAGCAGGGTTCACCGCTTGGATGAAATTCCTGTACAGCGCTCCCACAGCGACCATGCGGACAAACGCCACCAGCTCTAAGTACTCCAAACTGCACAGAGGCACAAGGCAGGGATGCCCGCTGTCCCCACACCTATTCGCCCTGGCGATCAAACCACTGGCGATCGCTCTCAGAGCGGCCAAAAATTGGAAGGGGCTCCAGAGATGTGGGCAGAGAGCACAGAGTGTCACTTTATGTGGATGACCTGCTTATCTACATCTCGGACCCCCAAAGCAGCATGGAGGGGATCATGATGCTCCTGAAACAAATTCTGCTACCTGGGGATCCAAATTGCCCACGACTGGATATGGACCCAGAAATGGAATCTGTCTAGTCTGATGGAGGAGGTAAAGATGGATCTGCAGAGGTGGACACACTCCAACTCTCCCTGACGGGGAGGGTGCAGACGATCAAGGTGAGCGTACTGCCCAGGTTCCTCTTCCTGTTCAGATCCCTCCCAATCTACATTCCCAAAGCCTTTTTAACATGATAGTAACATGATCATGGTGTTTGTGTGTGGGGGAAGAATCCAAGGATCACTAAAAATGTTCTACAGAAAAAGAGAAGCAATGGAGGCCTGGCCCTCCCAAACCTGCAACACTACCACTTCCACTGTGCGGCCACAGCGGAAATAGTGAGAGCATGAGTACGGAAGCAGGAAACAGAATGGGTAAGGATGGAGGAGAGTTCCTGCATAGGAACGTCGTTCCAGGTCCTTGCCATAGCAACACTCCCATTGCCGACAGCCACGCACTCTACAAGTCCAATGGTAATAGCCAGGTTCCGGTCATGGAACCAGCTAAGGCAGCACTTCGGCCTGACAGAAATGTCCACCGCGACCCCCATCTGCAGAAATCGCAGGTTCACGCCAGCCACAATGGACTCCACCTTTAAGAGGTGGAGACAGGACGGGAGTGACGACAGTCTAGCGACTCTGGAACGACAAACTCCATCTCCACTTGTGCAAGGCTAAACCTAATGCAGCTGAAAGTGGTGCAGAGCCACACCTAACCAGAACCCGAAAGAGCAGGTTCTTCTCGGAGGTGGAGGACAAACGTGAACGGTGTCAGGGAGGCCCGGCCAACCACACCCACATGTTTTGGGCACGCACCAGACTTCCCGGATTCTAGACAGCCTTCTTTGAGGCAATGTCCAAGGTTGGGGGGATAAAAACCCACAAGAAGACTGTGAGATGCAAGGGGCACAGAGACAAGGGGATAAAACCAAGGGCAAAAAGAAGATTAGAGGACATAATAACAAACAGTGAAGCGCAAGCCAGGGCCAACAACAAGCAATGCAGCAAAGGCTGACCGACCAAACAACACCCACAGCCACCAGAGAGACGGAGCAGGCAACTGTAAATATATACAGCAGGCCTGGGTCTGTTTACACTCGGGTGAACTTGCTTCATTCTCTTTTGTTTTTCTCTGTTATTATTGTTGAATATTTTTTTTCTTGTAACATGTAGCTCTCTTTTTTTTTGTTCAAACTACAACAGCGCCCCGATTACTTTTTGTAAAATACTACTCATGGGTATGACACCTGTCACTTGGCCAGGGTTTCGTCGATTGTGTTTGGATGGTGTACAGGGCGCTGATGGTTATTGTCCAGACAAATAGGACGAGCTCGGGGTACATTCCGGCAGAATCGGGGGATGAGGCAGGGGGGCCCGCTCTCACTGTTACTTTTTGCTCTGGCGATAGAGCCGTTGCGGCGCTTAGGGCATCGCGGGGTTAGAGAGGGATTGAGCGGGAAGGGGTTGAGCACACAGTCTTGTTGTGTGCAGATGATCTACTGCTATTATTATGGGCCAGGGTTTAGAGAACCCCAAAGTGTATCATGGAGTTCACCTGACCCACAACTTTTAATAGATTGTGGTATGGGGAGCACACGGCCCACTCTACAGGTGTGGTACAGCAGAAATGGAAATTTTATTAATTTTTAAAAAGCAACCATTAATTCAAATACAACTCCCAAAAGCTACAACACTAAGTAAACATTTAAGCTTTCCTTTTTAACATCGATACGACTTGCAAACAAAACCTTTATCAGATGCACATCAGGTTAAAGTCACTACTGAAAACATCTATAATTCTGAATTCACCAAATGATCAAGAGATAGTCTTTTGATGGCAGAGAGAACAGCAGTACATCTGCTTGGTCTGGCTTCAGCTCCAACACTGAAAATGAAACTAAAACACACCCTGCAGCAACCAGCCTAAAATGAAAGTAAAAAGCTGACAGACAGCCCAGCTCCACCCACTCTCTGACATCACTGCAGTAGTAAACACCCATTTCTTAAAGGGACTCTCACTACAGATATTTATATACACACCCATTTATAAACACCCATTTCTTAAAGGTACTCTCACATAACATTATATACCTTGGATCCGGTGGGGAGTTTTGACAGGATGTTGAGGGAATTTGGCTGTTCTTCAGGTTCTAGATTGAACATGGGGAAAAGTGAGGTGACCCCGATTAAAGCCAGAGGGCAGGAGAGGAGTTTCGGGGGAGCTGCCCTTACAGGTGGTGAGGGTGAGTTTTTGGTTATCTCAAGATACAGGAGGCACGGAGCTGGGCTTGAAGTTAGACTTTAAGTTTGGGATGTGCTGACACAGTCACTGACTGGGCGCGTGTGGATGGTTAAAATGATGATGCTGCCCAAGTTCCTGCTCGCCTTCCGGAGCCGCCTCATCTCTGTTCCCAAGTCCTTTTTTAGGAAGGTAAATGGGATAATTGCAGGGTTCGTGTGGGCAAGGAAAACCCCTGCGGATGAGGTAGGTTTTTTTGGAAGGGGGGAGGGGCGGGGGTGGGCATTGCTGAATTTATTCCTACTGGGCTGCGAACATCACAATGGTCATGAAATGGGCAGTGTTGGAGGGGTCGGTTTGGGGGCGGGATGGAAGTAGCGTCGTGTAGGGGTCTAGTTTGAGGGTATGGTTGTTGGCACCTCTCTCATTCTCGACGGCCCGGTATTCAATGAGCCCGGTGGTGGTCTCGGAGCTGCGGGTCTGGAACCCGTACAGGCAACATTTCGGGTTGGAAGTCAAGTTTCTGTGGGCGCCGATATGCGATAATTATACCTTCGTTTTGGCGGATCTGGATGTGGGGTTCTGGGGGTGGCGGCAGGTGGGGATAGAGTACTTCAGGGACTTCTTTGCTGGGGATAGGATTGTGGGCCTGGAAGAACTTGAGGAAACGTATCAGTTGCCGAAGGAGAATAAGTTCAGGCACCTGCAGATGAGGAACTTTGCGAGGAAAGAGGTGCTGCCATTCCCGGGGCTGCCACCTCCCGTGTTCCAAGATAGGTTGTTGTCCAAAGATGACATTGGGAAGGGGAGAGTGCCTGACATTTATGGAGAGCTGATGGAGAGGGAGGTGGCTTCGGTGAAGGAGATCAGGTGTAAATGGGAGGAGGAGTTGGGTGGGGAGCTGAGGGCCGGGCTGTGGAAGGATGCCATTTGGAGGGTGAACACGCCCTCATCATTTGCGAGGTTAAGCCTCATCCAATTTAAGGTGGTGTACAGGGCCCACATGACGGTTGCGAAGGTGAGTCAGTTCTTTGCAAGGGTAGAGGATAGGTGTGGACAATGTGCAGGGAGCCTGCGAATCACGTCCACATGTTCTGGGCGTGTCCAAAGCTGAGGGAGTTCTGGCAGTGGTTCTCGGATGTCATGTCCAAGATTTTGGGGGTAGGGGTGTCCTGAGTCCAGACGTGACGATATTTGGAGTGTTGGAAGAGCTGGGAGTCCAGGTGGTGTCATGTGAGAGTCTCTTTAAGGAAAGTGTGTTTTATGATGTCATTGTGTGGGTGGAGCTGGAATGTGATTCTACTTTTTACTTTCGTTTGCAGCTGGAAGCTCTCTTTGGCTCTGTGTTTTAGTTTTGCTTTCAGTTGGAGAGCTGCATTCAAACAAGAAGGTGTATCTCTCTCTCTCTCTAAAGAATGTCACCAGACCATTTGATGATTTCAAAGTAATACCTGTTTCTGTAGAGAATTCAAACCTGCTGCCTTTGTTAAAAAGTGTTTTTTGACTTATGGATGTTGTTGGGAAAGTTACTAAGGGTTACTTATAGAGTACTGTATCTTTCTTTTGGTGGGTATCAGTGTTGGTAATTGATAAGATGTTTACTGTGTGTTTATAAAATGTTAACTGGATTCATAGAATAAAGATTGTTTTGTTTTTAAAATACTTTAGATCTCTGGTGAATCACACCTGTAAAGTGGGCCCTTGTGCTCCCCATAACCAAAATCTATTAAAAGTTATGGGTCAGGTGAACTCCATGATATACTTTGGTATTCTCTAATCCCTGGCCCATAATAGTGGGGAGAGAGGCCGATGGTTTGGCCTTTGCCTCCCTGATAGCCCGGAGCTGGATTTTGTTGAGCTGGCGGTACTCGGAGCCACCAAAGGCAGGGGTGTGGGTGAGGGACCTGGCAGAATGCTAGCTGTTGGAAAAGGTTAGGTTCCCCTAACGGTGAGCGGAGGAGGAGTTCACCCGAAGGTGGAAGCAGTTTATCAACTTCTTTAAAGTGAATTCAGGCAGCAATGGGGATGGGGAGGGGAGTCAGGGGGTTTTCTGTTTATTCTTTGCTTCGGTGAGTGGAGATGAGGGGACAAACTAATTGTGCGGGGCGAGTTGTGGGCTTGATATCAGTGGCCATGGTTGGCTTGTGATTTGTATCTGTGTTTTCTGATAATGTTATGTATATAATAATAATAATCTTTATTATTGTCACAAGTAGGTTTATATTAATACTGCAATTAAGTTTTTTTTTTATAAATTTAGAATACCCAATTCATTTTTTCCAATTAAGGAGCAATTTAACGTAGCCAATCCACCTAGCCTGCGCATCTTTGGGTTGTGGGGGTGAAACCCACGCAGACATGGGGAGAATGTGCAAACTCCACACAGACAGTGACCCAGGGCCGGGATTCCAACCTGGCTCCTCAGCGCCGCAGTCCCAGTGCTAACCACTGCACCACATGCCGCCCCATCCATAGGGCACACATGACTGTTGTCCAGATGAGCAGGTTCTTTGAGGGGGTGGAGGATAGGTGTGGGCGCTGTGCAGGGGACCCTGCTAATCATGTCCGTATGTTTTAGGTGTGTCCGAGGCTAAGGGGTTCCTGGCAGGGGTTTTCTGACGTTATGTGGGTGGCACGGTAGCACAGTGGTTAGCACTGTGGCTTCATAGCTCCAGGGTCCCAGGTTCGATGCCCGGCTAGGTCACTGTGCGGCGTCTGCACGTTTTCCCGTGTCTGCGTGGGTTTCCTCCGGGTGTTCCGGTTTCCTCCCACAGTCCAAAGATGTGCAGGTTAGGTGGATTGGCCATGATAAATTGCCCTTAGTTTCCAACAGGTTTGGAGGTGTTACCGGGTTACGGGGATAGGTTGGATGTGTGGACTTAAGTGGGCTGATCTTTCCATGGGTCGGTGCAGACTCGATGGGCCAAATGGCCTCCTTCTGCACTGTAAATTCTATGTTCTACGTCAGAGGTCTTAAAAGTGGGGGTGTTCCGAGTCCAGAGGTAACGATCTTCGGTGTCTCGGAAGACCTGGGAGCCCCGGGGGCGAGAGGGGCCGACGTCTTGGCCTTTGCCTCCCTGGTGGCCCAGAGATGGATCTTACTAGGGTGGAGGGACTCGGAGCCCTCGAAGTCGGGGGTGTGGGTTAGCGACATTGCGGGGTTTCTCAGACTCGAAAAAATTTAATTCAGCTTGAGGGGTTCGTTGCAGGGGTTTGCTCAGAGGTGGCAACCATTCATCGACTTCTTCGAGAAAAATTAAGCTGTCAGCAGGGGGGAAGGGGAGGCATGGGAGAGATGAGTTAGGATAGGAGAGCCAATGGAGGGATGGTTGGGGAAGTTGGCATTGTTTGTATCAGACATGTTGGCTGGGGTCTGTGCTCGGGGGGGTTTGTTGGTTATATTGTTGTGTTTTTGTTGAAATATGATGTTAAAAATTATTTAAATGATAAATGCCTCAATAAAATATTTTCTAAAAAAAAATAATTATTTGTTAATTAACTTAAGTTGTAGCCCGTATCGAGGGGGGCTGGAACTGACCGTGTGCTTGCCCAGGGGGTTGTGATAGTCCTGTACACAAGAAACAGGACAAATCCAACCCAGCCAATTACTGCCCTATTATCATAGAATCATAGAATTTACAGTGCAGAAGGAGGCCACCCGGCCCATCGAGTCTGCACCGGCCCTTACAAAGAGCACCCTACTGAAGCCCATGTATCTACCATATCCCTGGAACCCATTAACACCCACTTAACATTTTTTGGACACTAAGGGCAGTTTATCATGGCCAATCCACCTAACCCGCACATCTTTGGACTGTGGGAGGAAACTGGAGCACCCGGAGTAAACCCACGCACACAGGGGGAGGACGTGCAGACTCCACACAGACAGTGACCCAGCCTGGAATCGAACCTGGGACCTTGGAGCTGTGAAGCAACTGTGCTAACTACTGTGCTACCATGCTGCCCACATTAGTCTGCTCTCCATCATGAGCAAAGTGTTGGAAGGAGTCATCAGCAGTGGTATCAAGTGGCACTTACTCAGCAATAACCTGCTCACGGACATTCAGTTTGGATTCCGCCAGGGTCACTCAGCTCCTGACCTCATTACAGCCTAGGTTCAAACATCGACAAAAGAGCTGAATGCCAGAGGTGAGGTGAGAGTGACTGCCCTTGACAGCAAGGCAGCATTTGACCAAGTATGGCATCAAGGAGCCCTAGCTAAACTGGAGTCAATGGGAATCAGGGAGAAAGCTCTCCACTGGTTGGAGTCATACCTGGCACAAAGGAAGATGGTTGTGGTGGTTGGAGGTCAATCATCTCAGTCTTGGAACATCACTGCAGGAGTTCCTCAGGGTAGTGTCCTAGGCCCAACCATCTTCAGCTGCTTCATCAATGATCTTTGGTTCCATCATAAGGGCAGAAGTGGTGATGTTCACAGATGACTGCACAATGTTCAGCACCATTCGCGACTCCTCAGACACTGAAGCCTCCAAAATGCAGTAAGACCTGGACAATATCCAGGCTTCAGGTGACAAGTGGCAAGTTACATTTGTGTCACACAAATGCCAGGCAATAACCATCTCCTACAGGAGAGGATCTAACCACAGTCCCTTGACATTCAATGACATTACCATTGCTGAGTCTGCCACAATCAACAGGGGAACATGGGGGTTACCATTGATCAGAAACTGAACTGGAATAGCCACATTAATACTGTGGTTACAAGAGCAGGTCAATGGCTTGGAATCCTGTGGTGATTAACTCACCTCTTGAACGCCCAAAGCCTGTCCACCATCTAAAAGGCACAAGTCAGGAGTATAATGGAATACTCTCCACTTGCCTGGATGAGTACAGGTCCAACAATACTCAAGAAGCTCGACACCATCCAGGACAAAGAAGCCCACTTAAATTGCTTCTCCTTCCACAAATATTCAATCCCTCCACAACCAACGAACAGTAGCAGCCGTGTGTGTCATCTGCAAGATGCACTGCAGTAACTCACCAAGGCTCCTTAGACAGCACCTTCCAAACCCATGACCTCTGCCATCTAGAAGGACAAGAGCAGCAGATACTGGGAACCCACCACCTGGAGGTTCCCCTCCTATTCACTCACCACACCGACTTGGAAATATATCAGCCATTCCTTCCTGTGGCTGGGTCAGGATCCTGAACTCCCTCCCTAACAGCACGGCGGGTGTACCTACACCTTAAGGACTGCAGCGGTGCAAGAAGGCAACTCATCAACTCCTCCTCAAGGGACAACTAGGGTTGGACAATAAATGCTGGCCTAACCAGCGATGCCCACATCTCGTAAATGAGTAAACAAAGCACTCCCAGGACAGGTACAACACGGAGTTAGTCACCAATGAGCAGTATTCCTACCTGGAATCCATGTTTCCCTCTCCACCATGTGGTATCGTCTTTCGGTGGCATGTCAATGACAGAGACAATATCTCCCACCTGTAATGATAAGACATGGTGAGATGATATTGATCACGTGGAGGGCAGCGGGAGGTGGGGGTTGTACAGGCTTGAGACAGAGATGGTGTCAGAAATGATTGATTGTGAAGGGGCAATGCACACACAACCATCCCATATGCTCTCTCTCACACACACACTCTTACACACACACTCACTCTGACACACCCACACACTCACTCACACACACACAAATTCTCTCTCACACTTTCTCAAACTCTCACACTCTGACACACTCTCACGTTCTCACACACTCTGATACTCACTCTCACATACTCTCTCACACACACACTCTCACACACGCTCTCTCTCAAACACTCTCCCACACACTCCCACTCTCTCACACTTTGCTTCTCACACTCTCAAACACTCTCCCACTCTTTCTCACACTCTCTCTCACACACACTCTCACACACACTCTTACACGCACTATCTCTCAAACACTCTGCCACTCTCTCTCACACTCTGTTTTTCAAGCTCTCACACTCTGCTTCTCACACTCTCTCTCAAACACTCTCCCACTCTCTCTCACACTCTGGCCGCGATTCTCCGCCCCCCCACGCCAGGTGGGAGAATAGTGGGAGGGCCTCCCGACATTTTTCACGCCCTCCCGCTATTCTCCGCCCTCCCCCCCCCACGCCCGACCCACGCCACGAATCGCCGCTCGCCGTTTTTTACGGCGAGCGCCGATTCTCCGAGGCCGATGGGCCGAGCGGCCGGGCCTTCACGCCCGTTTCAACAAGGCAGCAAACACACCTGCTCGCTGCCGTCGTTAAAGGGGCGCCAGATGCCCGTTTGGGGAATCTGGGGGCCCGATTGGCACGGCAGTACCACGGCCGTGCCAAGGGGGGCATAGGCCAGCGATCGGTGCCCACTGATCGTGGGCCGTGCGTCCGTAACGGACGCACTCTTTTCCCTCCACCGCCCCGCAAGATCAAGCAGCCACGTCTTGCGAGGCGGCTGAGGGAAAAGCCGGCAACTGCGCATACGCGGCTGACGTCATCGGCCGCGGCAGCCGGTCTGACGCTTGGCGTGCGGCCGTGACGCAAGGGGCCGCGCTCCTAACCCCGCCCGGGGGGGAGAATCGGCCCCGGAAGTGGGCGTGATGGCTGCCGTGGGTCACGGCCTGTCCCACGGCAGCCTTTACGATTCTCCGCATTTGCGGAGAATCTCGCCCTCTGTTTCTCACGCTCTCTCTCAAACACTCCCACTCTCTCACACTCTTTCTCACACTCTCTCTCACACTCACTCTCACACGCGCTCTCAAAAACTCTCCCACTCTCTCTCACACTCTCTCTCAAAACTCTCCCACTCTCTCACACTCTGTTTCTAACGCTCTCTCACACTCTGCTTCTCACACTCTCTCACAAACACTCTCCCACTCTCTCACACTCTCTCTCACACTCTCTCTCACACACACTCTCACACGCGCTCTCAAACACTCTCCCACTCTCTCTCACACTCTGCTTCTCACACTCTCTCTCAAACACTCTCCCACTCTCTCACACTCTTTCTCACACTCTCTCTCACACTCTCTCTCACACACACTCTCACACGCGCTCTCAAACACTCTCCCACTCTCTCTCACACTCTGCTTCTCACACTCTCTCTCAAAACTCTCCCACTCTCTCTCACACTCTGTTTCTCACGCTCTCTCTCACACTCTGCTTCTCACACTCTCTCAAACACTCTCCCACTCTCTCACACTCTTTCTCACACACACTCTCACACGGGGGCGCGATTCTCTGCTCCCCACGCCGGGTGGAAGAATCGCGGGAGGGCTGCTCTGGCACCCCCCCGCGATTCTCCCACCCCCCCCAAAGTGGCGTGTCGCGGAATCGCCGCTAACTGTTTTTCAAGCCGCCATGTCTTGCAGGGCAGCGGAAGGGAAGACGGCAACCGTGCATGCGCGGGTTGGAGCTGGCCAACCTGCGCTTGCGTGACTGACGTCACGTAGGCTCCGTCGTCGCGTCATTCTCGGCGCCCCGCTTTGACGCAGGCGTCAAGGCCCGGCGGCCGAATTTCTCGCAACGCCGCTCCTAGCTCCCGGGGGGGGGGGGGGGGGGGGGGGGGGGGGGGGGTGTGAATAGGGTGCGAGGAGCGGCCCCCGACGCTGTCGTGAAACTCGGCCGAGTTCACAACGGCGCGGCATGGGAGAATCGCGCCCATACTTTTTCTCACACACACACTCTCTCTCACACACACTTTCTCACACACACTCTCTCACACACACTTTCTTACACACTCTCTCACACACACACTCTCTCACACTCTCTCTCACATTCTATCTCACACTCTCTCTCACACACACACACTCTCTCTCACACACTCTCTCACACTCTCTCTCACACACACTCTCACACACACTCTCTCTCACATTCTCTCTCACACACTCTCACACACACTCTCACACACTCTCTCTCACATTCTCTCTCATGCTCTCTCTCACACACACACTCTCACACACACTCTCACACACTCTCTCTCACACTCTCTCTCACACTCTCTCTCACACTGTCTCTCACTGTCTCTCACACACTCTCACACACACTCTCTCTCACACTCTCTCTCACTCTCTCTCACACTCTCTCTCACACTCTCTCTCACACACACTCTCACACACACTCTCTCTCACACTCTCTCTCACACACACTCTCTCTCACACACACACTCTCACACTCTCTCTCACACACACACACTCTCACACTCTCTCTCTCACACTCTCTCTCACACTCTCTCTCACACTCTCTCTCACACTCTCTCTCACACTCTCTCTCACACTCTCTCTCACACTCTCTCTCTCACACTCTCTCTCATACTCTCTCTCACACTCTCTCTCACACACACTCTCTCAAAGACACTGGGCTGGATCCTCCAATTGCTGATGGCAAAATTGCATTCGGCGACTGGCCGGAGAATCCGTTTTGATGCCGAAATCGGGGCGCCACTGTTTTCCGGATATTCCTCCCCCTCAAAAATGGTGTTATCGGTAAGTATACCGTACACCACCGGAAGCCCCTCCCCCAATGGGCTGACTTCCTGACAACGTGGGGCGCGTGTACTCTCAGTTTTTGGGGACCTTACGTGGTGGCTGTGGACTGTGTCCAGCGCCGCCACGGTTGGTGGGGAGTGGGGGGGGGGGCGCGTTCCACTGGTCGGGGGGTTTTAGTGGGGGGTGGTCCGGGGGGGGGGGGGAGGGGGGGGGGGTGTGTAGGAGGTTACGGGGGGGGGCACTATTTGGAAGCCCGGGTCCGCTGGCGACCTTCGCCATGTTGTACGGAGCGGCCGCCACAGGTCGTCGCCGTGACAATGCACAGCCACGGACCCGGCAATTCTCCATCCGTATCTGCAGGTAAAGCCGAGGGCTTTACGTGGCGGGGCTGCTAGCCCCCCACCAGGTGGAGCATCGGTGTGGGGGCGCCGCCGACTTTTTGGTCGACATGCCATTCCGGCGGCACAGAAGACATGCTCCGGACATAGCCTGAAAATCGGAGAATCAAGCCCACACTCTGTCTCACACACTCTTCTCTCTGTCTCTCTGGCACACACTCTTTCACCTATCACTCTCACTCGCTTCCTGTGATGCTCATGTCCTATCCCTGCTGGGTGAATGATGTTGTTTACCTCGAAGGACAGTTCATCCCGGGCCTGAGCGGTGTAACGTTTGATCACGTGAGCAGCAGCGATAGCAGGAACATTAATAAAAGCTTCATCATTCACCAGCAGGCGATTCCCTTTGTTATCAATCTGTTCATATTGAGGGGAGAGAGTCAGCATAGGTCTCCGGCAGTTACTCAATACAGACACGAGAAAGTGAGAGACAGAGAGGGAGACAGAGGCAGAGAGATACAGGCACACAGAGAGAGACAGAGAGAAGGACAGAGAGACACAGAGAGAGACAGAGAGAAGGACAGAGAGAGAGACAGAGAGAAGGACAGAGAGACAGAGAGAAGGACAGAGAGACAGACAGAGAGAAGGACAGAGAGAGAGACAGAGAGAAGGACAGAGAGACAGAGAGAGGCACTGTGAAGAACAGAGAGAAAGAGAGAGACACAGTGCGAGAGAAACCAAGACAGAGGGAGAGAGACAGAGGGAGAGAGGGAGAGAGAGAGACTGCAAGAGAGAGAGCAAGAGAGACACAGAGAGAGACCGAGACAGAAGGAGGTGCACAGTGAGAGAGAGGGACAAAGAGATACAGAGGGACAGACAGATAGAGAGAGACATAGAGAATAACAGAGAGGGAGACAGAGAGAGAAAGGGGTAGAGAGAGAGAGACACACACAGACAGACAAAGAGAGACTGAGAGAAGACAGAGAGACACAGAGAAGACAGTGAACAAGAGTGAAGGAAGAGTGAACAAGAGGAATAGAGAGAAACAGAGAGAGAGGGAGGCACAGAGAGAAACCGAGAGATAAAGAGAGAGAGAGGAACACACACACACACAGTCAGAGAGGGGGACAGGGAGAGAGAGACAAAGAGAGAATCAGACAAAGACAGACAGAGAGAGAGAGAGAGAAAGAGAGAGAGAGACAGAGATGCAGAGATTCAGAGACAGAGAGACAAAGAGTCAGAGAAAACGAGAAGGAGAGAGAGAGAGCAAGACTGAGATAGAGTGACAGAGGGAGTGATAGAGAGAATGTGACAGAGAGGACCGAGAGAGACAGAGAGTCAGAGAGAGACAGATCGAGAGACAGAGAGAAGGAGAGACCGAGGGAGATAGAGCGAGAGAGAGAGACAGACAGAGCGTGAAAGAGAGAGCGATAAGCAGAGAGAGACACACAGAGAGAGGAACAGAGTTTCAGAAAGAGAGGCAGAGAGAGAGAGAGACAAAGAGAGGCAGACAGAGAGAGAGAGAGACAGAGCGTGAAAGAGAGAGCGAGAAACAGAGAGAGACACAGAGAGAGAGGAACAGAGTTTCAGAAAGAGAGAGAGAGACAAAGAGAGGCAGACAGAGAGAGAGAGACATGCTCTCCCTCACACACACACTCCCTCAGCACGGGGAAAATGCCAGTGCTGATGCTCCCTGAAGGTGAGCTGAGAAACAGTTTCTGAAGAATACAGCCAGAGATTCTGCATTATTCTGAAAGGTTTCAGGGGCGGAATTCTCCGCTCCCCACGCTGGGTGGGAGAATCGTGGGAGGGCCGGGCGACTCACGACACGCCCCCCTGGCATCCCCCGCAATTCTCCCACCCCCCGCTCGGATGAATCGCTGCTCGCCGTTTTTCACGCCGACAGGCGACTCTCCAGCCCGGATGGGCCGAGCGGCCTGACGTTCCCGACCGGCTCACGACGGCGGCAACCACACCTGGTCGCTGCCGTCGTGAATATGGGCGCCAAAGTGCTGTTTGAAGCTTGTGGGGGGCGTAGAGGGGAGTGAGCACCACGGCCGTGCTCAGGAGGGGACTGGCTCACGATCGGTGCCCACCGATCGTCGGCCGGCATCTCAAAGCGACGCACTCTTTCCCCTCCGCCGCCCCGCAAGATCAAGCCGCCACGTCTTGCGGGGCAGTGGAGGGGAAGACGGCAACCGCGCATGCGCGGGTTGGAGCCGTCAGCCATCGTGACGTCAGCCGCGCATGCGCGGGTTGGAGCCGGCCAACCTGCGCATGCGTGGCTGACGTCACATAGGCGTCGCCGTCGCATCATTCTCAGCGCGCCGCCTTGACGCAAGCGTCGAGGCCCGGCGGCCGAGAGTTACGGAGCGCCGCTCCTAGCCCCCCGGGTGGGGGTGAATAAGGTGAGAGGAGCGGCCTCCGAGGCTGTCGTGAAACTCGGCCGAGTTCACGACGGCCTTCCCGATTTATCGCGGGAGCGGAGAATTCCGCCCCAGGTCTCCCTCTTCAAAACCGTCTCAAAATATCTCTATCCAATATTTTCCAAGTATTCCTGTGTTTGCTAACTGTATTTAAAAGTGGATTTTGACCTGTGAAGGGTTTTGCTTGAATGGAGATAAAAGATAGCAGTTAGGAGGGTTTCATTTTATTGGTAAGCATTGTTTAACTGGTAATTGTAAGCTACTTTATTTATGATGCTAGTAATGATGTTAGTAATACCGTGTTAGTAATGACATTTGTTTTAAGATACCATATTTTTATTTGTGTGGAATCATTCCTCGAGTGAAGTATGCTTTCCTCACAGTCTATAACCTAAATATTTTTTTTTTAATGTATTTTTTTAAATTTAGAATACCCAATTATTTTTTTCCAGTTAAGGGGCAATTTAGTGTGGCCAATCCACTTATCCTGCACATCTTTGGGTTGTGGGGGTGAGACCCACGCAGACACGGGGAGAATGTGCAAACCCCACACAGACACACTGACAGTGCAGTGGGGTGATCATTGTTCGGCACAACATCGAGGGCCGAAGGGCCTGTTCTGTGCTGTACTGTTCTATGTTCTATGACAGTCACCCAGGGCCGGGATTCGAACCCGGGTCCACAGCGCCGTAGGCAACAATGCTAACCACTGCGCCATCGTGCTGCCCTCTTATAACCTAAATTAAATATTGGGGTTTCAGTCCAGTATTCCAGTCACTGTTGAGATCTGGTCCAGGATCGTAAGAACACAGAGGGAGAGAGAGAAACAGAGGGAGATAGAGAGACAGAGGGAGAGAAGATAGATAGATAGAGAGACAGAGAAAGAGAGACAGAGGAAGAGAGAGTGAGAGAGCGAGAGAGACAGAGACATACAGACAGAGAGAGAGACACACAGACAGGGAAAGACACAGACGGAGTGAGAGAGAGCGAGACAGATAATGAGTTGGAGAGAGAGATGCAGGGATAAGTAGAAAAGGAAAGAGAAAGAGGAAGAAGGTGAAACGTAAAGAGAGAGACAGAAGGAGCGAAGCTGTGTGGGGTCCTCATGTTTGTAGTTGGTAAAAATTCTTACTGTGTGTGTTTATACAAATGTTAACTAAATTCATAGAATAAAGCTTGTTTTTTGAATAAAAGCACCGAAGAATGTTGAATAACACCTGAAAAGCAGGCTCTTGTTCTCATCCTAGTCAAATTCAATAAACAAATGTAGGTCAGGTGAACACTTCAATATACTTCGGAGTTTTCTAAACGCAGGCCCATAAGAAATGAGGGATAAATATTGGCCCCAGGTCACTGGTGTGCTCTCATTATTCACACTGACAGTGCAGCACTCCCTCAGTACTGACCCTCTGACAGTGCAGCACTCCCTCAGTACTGACCCTCTGACAGTGCAGCACTCCCTCAGTACTGAGCCTCTGACAGTGCAGCGCTCCCTCAGTACTGACCCTCCGACAGTGCAGCACTCCCTCAGTACTGACCCACTGACAGTGCAGTGCTTCCTCAGTACTGACCTCTGATAGTGCAGCACTCCCTCAGTACTGACCCTCTGACAGTGCAGCACTCCCTCAGTCCTGACCCTCTGACAGTGCAGCATAAGCTCAGTACTGACCCTCTGACAGTGCAGCACTCCCTCAGTACTGACCCTCTGACAGTGCAGCATAAGCTCAGTACTGACCCTCTGACAGTGCAGCACTCCCTCAGTACTGACCCTCTGACAATGCAGCACTCCCTCAGTACTGACCCTCTGACAGAGCAGCACTCCCTCAGTACTGACCCTCTGACAGTGCAGCACTCCCTCAGTACTGACCCTCTGACAGTGCAGCACCCCCTCAGTACTGACCCTCCGACAATGCAGCACTCCCTCAGAACAAGCCCTCTGACAGTGCAGCACTCCCTCAGTACCGACCCTCTGGCAGTGCAGCACTCCCTCTGTACTGACCTCTGATAGCGCAGCACTCCCTCAGTATTGACCCTCTGACAGTGCAGCACTCCCTCAGTACTGACCCACTGACAGTGCAGTGCTCCCTCAGTACTGACCCTCTGACAGTGCAGCACTCCCTCAGTACTGACCCACTGACAGTGCAGTGCTCCCTCAGTACTGACCCTCTGACAATGCAGCACTCCCTCAGTACTGACCCTCTGACAGAGCAGCACTCCCTCAGTACTGACCCTCTGACAGTGCAGCACTCCCTCAGTACTGACCCACTGACAGTGCAGTGCTCCCTCAGTACTGACCCTCTGACAATGCAGCACTCCCTCAGTACTGACCCTCTGACAGAGCAGCACTCCCTCAGTACTGACCCTCTGACAGTGCAGCACTCCCTCAGTACTGACCCTCTGACAGTGCAGCACGCCCTCAGTACTGACCCTCTGACAGTGCAGCACTCCCTCAGTACTGACCCTCTGACAGTGCAGCACTCCCTCAGTACTGACCCTCTGACAGAGCAGCACTCCCTCAGTACTGACCCTCTGACAGTGCAGCACTCCCTCAGTACTGACCCTCTGACAGTGCAGCACTCCCTCAGTACTGACCCTCCGACAATGCAGCACTCCCTCAGACCTAGCCCTCTGACAGTGCAGCACTCCCTCAGTACCGACCCTCTGGCAGTGCAGCACTCCCTCTGTACTGACCTCTGATAGTGCAGCACTCCCTCAGTACTGACCCTCTCACAGTGCTGCACTCCCTCAGTACTGACCCACTGACAGTGCAGTGCTCCCTCAGTACTGACCCTCTGACAGTGCAGCAGTCCCTCAGTACTGACCCTCTGACAGTGCAGCACTCCCTCAGTACTGATCCTCTGACAGTGCAGCACTCCCTCAGTACTGACCCTCTGACAGTGCAGCACTCCCTCAGTACTGACCCTCTGACTGTGCAGCACTCCCTCAGTACTGACCCTCTGACTGTGCAGCACTCCCTCAGTACTGACCCTCCGACAATGCAGCACTCCCTCAGAACTAGCCCTCTGACAGAGCAGCACTCTCTCAGTACTGGCCCTCTGACAGTGCAGTGCTTCCTCAGTACTGACCCTGTGACAGTGCAGCACTCCCTCAGTACTGACCCACTGACAGTGCAGTGCTCCCTCAGTACTGACCCTCTGACAATGCAGCACTCCCTCAGTACTGACCCTCTGACAGTGCAGCACTCCCTCAGTACTGACCCTCTGACAGAGCAGCACTCCCTCAGTGCTGACCCTCTGACAGTGCAGCACTCCCTCAGTACTGACCCTCTGACAGTGCAGCACTCCCTCAGTACTGACCCTCCGACAATGCAGCACTCCCTCAGACCTAGCCCTGTGACAGTGCAGCACTCCCTCAGTACCGACCCTCTGGCAGTGCAGCACTCCCTCTGTACTAACCTCTGATAGTGCAGCACTCCCTCAGTACTGACCCACTGACAGTGCAGTGCTTCCTCAGTACTGACCTCTGATAGTGCAGTGCTCCCTCAGTACTGACCCTCTGACAGTGCAGCAGTCCCTCAGTACTGACCCTCTGACAGTGCAGCACTCCCTCAGTACTGATCCTCTGACAGTGCAGCACTCCCTCAGTACTGACCCTCTGACAGTGCAGCACTCCCTCAGTACTGACCCTCTGACTGTGCAGCACTCCCTCAGTACTGACCCTCTGACAGTGCAGCACTCCCTCAGTACTGACCCTCCGACAATGCAGCACTCCCTCAGAACTAGCCCTCTGACAGAGCAGCACTCTCTCAGTACTGGCCCTCTGACAGTGCAGTGCTTCCTCAGTACTGACTCTGTGACAGTGTAGCACTCCCTCAGTACTGACCCACTGACAGTGCAGTGCTCCCATAGAACTGACACTCTGACAGTGCAGTAGTCCCTCAGTACTGACCCTCTGACAGTGCAGCACTCCCTCAGTACTGATCCTCTGACAGTGCAGCACTCCCTCTGTACTGACCCTCTGACAGTGCAGCACTCCCTCAGTACTGACCCTCTGACTGTGCAGCACTCCCTCAGTAGTGACCCTCTACAGTGCAGTGCTCCCTCAGTGCTGATCCTCTGACAGTGCAGCACTCCCCCAGTACTGACCCTCTGACAGTGCAGCACTCCCTCAGTACTGACCCTCCGACAATGCAGCACTCCCTCAGTACTGACTCTCTGAAAGTGCAGCACTCCCTCAGTACTGACCCTCTGACTGTGCAGCACTCCCTCAGTACTGACCTTCTGACTGTGCAGCACTCCCTCAGTACTGACCCTCTGACTGTGCAGTGCTCCCTCAATACTGACTTCAGACAGTGCAGTGAAATGATGCATCTCTCAGACACTCACCTCCATCCACGTGAGGACAGGGCCACAGTTGATTTTGTTATCGGCAATGGCCGTAAGTCTGCTCAGGTATTCCGTTAATAGATTGTGAATGAGCTGCGGTGAGGGAGGAACAAACACAGCAATTACCACTTGAACCTTAAAATTCCTCAACGCATCAAGGGATATGGGTTCCACACACACTGACTCTCACTGGGGTACGGGTTCCACTGACACTGACTCTCACTGGGGTACAGGTTCCACACACACTGACTCTCACTGGGGTATGGGTCACACACACTGACTCTCACTGGGGTACAGGTTCCACACACACTGACCCTCACTGGGGTACGGGTTCCACACACGCTGACCCTCACTGGGGTACAGGTTCCACACACACTGACTCTCACTGGGGTACAGGTTCCACACACACTGACTCTCACTGGGGTACGGGTTCCACACACTGACTCTCATTGAGATACAGGTTCCACACACACTGACTCTCACTGGGGTACGGGTTCCACACACACTGACTCTCACTGGGGTAAGGGTTCCACACACGCTGACTCTCACTGGGGTACGGGTTCCACACACTGACTCTCATTGAGATACAGGTTCCACACACACTGACTCTCACTGGGGTACAGGTTCCACACACACTGACTCTCACTGGGGTACGGGTTCCACACACTGACTCTCATTGAGATACAGGTTCCACACACACTGACTCTCACTGGGGTATGGGTTCCACACACACTGACTCTCACTGGGATACAGGTTCCACACACACTGACTCTCACTGGGGTACGGGTTCCACACACACTGACTCTCGCTGGGGTACGGGTTCCACACACACTGACTGTCACTGGGGTATGAAAGTTTGGACTGGAATCTAACATTTTTACCTCTGTGTTATTGTCCAGTATGTTAAATGTTGGGATTTCGGGAAGCAGGGAAAATCTTCGATCAAAGATGCACTGGTGAAGATGCGAGTCCAATGACTGAAAATCCTCATAGCTCCGTCGCACCAACCATCCCTTCCCCTGTCAGGGATAAATGAGGGTATTGTTACACAGGACTGGAATCAAGAGAAAGGGTGGGAGAGGAAGAGGCAAATGGGGGGAAAGAGTGAATGTGGTGGATGACAGATAGAGAGAGGGGCAGGAGAGAGATGGGAGGAGAGAAAGAGCCGAGAGGGAAGAACATAAAACATACAGTGCAGAAGGAGGCCATTCGGCCCATCGAATCTGCACTGACCCACTTAAACCCTCACTTCCACCCTATCCCTGTAACCCAATAACCCAATCTAACCTTTTTGGTCACTAAGGGCAATTTTATCATGGCCAATCCACCTAACCTGCACATCTTTGGACTGTGGGAGGAAACCGGAGCACCCGGAGGAAACCCACGCAGACATGGGGAGAACGTGCAGACTCCGCACAGACAGTGACCCGGAGAGAGGGGAAAGAGAAAGTGAGTGGGGAGAGGGAGAGAGAGTGTAAAAGTAAGGAGTGAGAGAGAGGGGGATGATAGTAAGAATGGGAGTGAGAGAGTGAGACGTGAGGGGGAGAGAGAGAGGGAAGAGAGATAGAGGGGGAGAGAATGAGCGACCGAGAAAGAGAGACAGCGAGAGACTGTGGGGGAAAAGAGAGCAGGAAGAGAGGAGGAGGTTAAAGAGCAAGGAGGAGGGAGTGAAGAAGAGTGAGAGGGAGGAGTGAAGAGGGAGGCGTGAAAGATGGAGAGAAGTAGGGGAGAGAGAGGAAGGTTAGAGAGTGAGGGTAGGAGAGAGTGAGGGGAGGAGGGAGTGAGGGGGTGATTGAGGTAAAAGGTTGAAAGAGGGTGGAGAGAGAGGAGATAAGCCATACGGAGGTGAGAGGGAACAGAGGAGGAGGGAGGGACGGTGAGAGACAGTGAGAGCAGAGAAATTAGGAGGAAAGAGAGTGAGGAGGAGGGTGGAGACTGAGGGTGAAGAGAGGAGAGAGGGGAAAGTTTGGCGACGTGGAGGTGAAAGGGAGCGGAGGTGGAGGGAGCGAGGGTGAGAGAGAGTGAGGGGGAGCAGAGAGAGTTGGAGGCGAGAGAGTGATGGGGTGGGTAGAGAGTGAGAGTGAAGAGAGGGGAGAGGAGTGAGATAGGCAATGTGGAAGTGAGAGGGAGTGGAGGTGAAGGTAGTTGATAGAGGATGGAGGGAATGAGACAAAAAGCAATCGGAGGAGACCTGGAGTTGGAAATTGGGATCACAATCAAACCAATCAATATGGTGATACACCCTGACCCGAACTCAGACCTCTCTGCCTGCTCCCCTCTGTCCCACACGGCCATTCCCTCCCACTCCAACTGGCCCTCTGACCCTAACCTCCGCAAACCTCACATTCTCCCCTCGTCATATTACCCTCACCTCCCCCACCCTCATATCCTCCCTCTCCCCCTCTGATCCTCACCTCCCCAAACCTCACACCCTCTCCCCTCTGACCCTCACCTCATAAACCCTCAGAAACTCCTCCTCCCCCTCTGATCCTCACATACCCAAACATCACATCCTTGCCCTCTGACATCACCTCCTCCTGACCTCCACCTCAACCTTCAAACCCACCCCCTCCCCACTGACCCTCACCTCCTCAACCTTCACACCCTCACCTCCTCAACCTTCACACCCTCACCTCCCCAACCTTCAGACCCTCCCCCTCTGACCCTCCCATCCTCAACCCTCAGACCCTCCCCCTCCTCCTCTGATCTCCACCTCCCCAATCCTCACAACCTCCCCTCCCCCTGACCCTCACCTGCTCACCCCGCACACCCTCCCCCTCCCCTTTGACCCTCATCTCCTCAACATTCCCCTCCCTCTCTGATCCTCATCTTCTCAATCCACACACATTCTTCCTATGACCCTCACCTCAAAACCCTCACACCCTACTCCTCTCCCTCTGACTCACTGTCCAACCCCGACACCCGCCCCATCCCCCTGATGCCCATTCCTTCCATCCATCGCCCCTTCCTCCTCCTCTCTCAACCCTTTCCCTCCTTCACTCCCATCATCACTCTCCCTCCATCCGCCCCCGTTTTCTTGTTCAACCTTCCCTCCCCTCTCACACCTTCTCTCTCCCTCCCTTTCACTCACCCCCTCTCCTTCCCACCCTCTTCTTCCCTTTGTGTCGCTCCCTTCCACCTGCTCAATGACTTGGCCTCAGTACCTGGCACAGGACCTGAATGAGGAATATGGGTTCTTTCACCGTTAGCCCGTTCTGACTAGTATCGGCCGGCTGGGAGGCCAGAGCCAACTGTGGGAGCAAGAGGGAGAGAGTTAGAATGAAACAGAGACCCCAAGACCCTCACAATCAACCCGACCTGCTGCCACATCCCTGAGACCCCAACCACCTCCCTCTGACCCCCACCACTAGCCCGAGACCCCCACCACCTCCCCAAAACCCCCACCACCTCTCTGAGACCCCACCACCTCCCAGAGACCCCCACCACCTCCCTCTGACCCCCACCACCAGCCCAACACCACCACCACCTCCCCAAAACCCCCACCACCTCTCCGAGACCCCACCACCTCCCCGTGACCTCCACCACCTCCCCAAGGCCCCCACCACCATCCCGAGACCCGCACTCTCTCCCAAATCTCACCACCTGTCCAAAACCCCCACCACCTCTCCCAGACCCCGACCACCTCCCCAAGAACCTCACCACCTCCCTCCGACTCCCATCACCAGCCTGCGACCACCACCACCTCCCCGAGACCCAGACCACCTCCCCCAGACCGAGACCCCCCACCACCTCCCACAGGCCCCACCACCAGCCCGAGACCACCACCACCACCCCCAGACGGAGACTGCTGCCACCTCCCCGAGACCCTCACCACCTCCCTCAGACCCCCACCACCAGCCCGAGACCACCACCCCCAGACGAAGACTGCTGCCACCTCCCCGAGACCCTCACCACCTCCCTCAGACCCCCACCACCAGCCTGAGACCCCCACCACCTCCCCGAGACCGCCACCACTACCACCTCCCCCAGACCCCCAACACCTCCCCCAGACCGAGACCCCCACCACCACCCCAAGGCCCCCACCACCAGCCTGAGACCACCACCACCTCCCCATAAACCCCACCACCTCTCCGACACCCCACCACCTCCCCAAGACCCCCATCACCTCCCAGAGACCCCACCACCTCTCCCAGACCCCGACCACCTACCCAAGACCACCACCCCAAAACCCCCACCACCTCTCCAAGACCCCACCACTTTGCCAAGACCCCACCACCTCTCTGAGACCCCCATCACGTCCCTGAGACCCCCACCACCTCCCCGAGACACCATCACCTATCCGAGACCCCACCACCTCCCCAAAACCCCCATCACCTCCCAGAGACCTCCACCACCTCCCCGAGGCCCCCACCACCTCCCTAAGCCACCACTTCCCTGAGACCCCCACCACCAGCCCGTGACCATCACCACATCTCCCAGACCCTGACCACCTCCCCGAGACCCCCACCACCTCCCTGAGACCCCCACCACCAGCCCAAGACCACCACCACCACATCTCTCAGACCCCGACCACCTCCCCGAGACCCCCACCACCTCCCTCAGACCCCCCCACCACCAGCCCAAGACCACCACCACCTCTCCCAGACCCCGACATCCTCCCCGAAACCCCCACCACCTCCCTCAGACCCCCACTACCAGCCCTACCCTCATCATCTTCCCGAGACCCCCATCACCTCCCCGAGACCCCATCACTTCCCCGAGACTCCCATCACCTTCCCCAGACCCCCACCACCAGCTCAAGAGCCCCACCACCTTTCCCAGATCCCACCTCCTCCCTGAGACCGCATCACCTCCCAGAGACCCCCACCACCTTCCCAAGACCGGCACCGCCTTTCCAAGACCCTCCTCACCTCCCCCAGACCCCAACACTACCCTGAGACGCCCATCACCCTGGGGATAGGAAAAGGGGAGGGGGTGGATGTGGGGTTGGGGATGTGAGAGTGAAGGGGGGGAGGGTGGGGATGGGGTGGAATTGGGTAGCGGGCGGCTGTGGGATAATGAAGGGGAGGGTTGGGGGTGGGAAAAGGTGGATATGGGATTGGGGAGGGAGTGCATGTGGGGTTGTGGAGTAGGAGGGGTGGGGTTGTGGAGGGAGGGGGAGGGTGGGGTTGGGAAAGGGGAGTGGGGAGGAGAAGGGGGTGCGTGTGGAATTGCGGATGGGGAGAGGGGAGGGGGTGGGGTTGAGGTTAGGGGTGGATGTGTGATTGAAGAGGCAGTGGATGTGGGATTGGGGAATGGGAGGGGACGGTGGTTGGGGTGGGATTGGGGACGGGGTAATTGATGAGGCAAGTGTGGGGTTGGGGTTGTAGGAGCAGGGAGGGGGAAGAGAGGAGAGCATGTGGTGGGAGGGAGGGTGGGGTTGGGGGAGGGGCTTACCTGCACGGTCTGGAAATCCACATACTCATAGTGGAAGTGAGCACATTCAGCCAACTTCGGGAAATGACCTTTAACAATGGAGGGTCTGAAAAATAGAAAAATATGTTTAACGGGCGAGAGAGAAGCAGACAGACAGAAAGAGGGCAGAATGGAGAGACAGAGAGAGAGGGAGATAGAGATAGAGGGATAGACAGAGAGGGAGAAGAGAGATAGACAAAGAGAGAGGGAGATAGAGAGAGAGGGATAGACAGAGAGAGAGAGACAGATAGACAGACGGAGAGAGATAGGCAGAGAGAGAGTGATAGACAGTAGCACAGTGGTTAGCATAGTTGCCTCACAGCTCCAGGGTCCCAGGTTTGATTCCCCGCTGGGTCACCGTCTGTGGTAGTGTGCACCTTCTCCCTGTGTCTGTGTGGGTTTCCTCCGGGTGCTCCGGTTTCCTCCCATAGTCCAAAGATGTGCAGGTTAGGTGGATCGGCCATGCTAAATTGCCCTTAGAGTTCATATGTCAAGGTGTAGGAGGGGAATCTGACATAATGTAGGTTCTGACCCGTTCACGGGTCGTAACCCCCCTCCATCCCATGTCTGGAGGAATGTCCATGACTTCCGGTGGTGAATCCCTCAATCGCTTGGGTAGGTGGCGGGGGTCCACAGGTGCTGGAGGCGTGCAGCGCACTGGCGATGGCCGTTTCCACGCAGAGTGATGATGCTGGAGTTTTTCGGCTGGTGAGCTGGTCGGTGCTATCGGCCCCGGTACGTGGTTGTCTGGCGGCCGTGTCCATGTCAGATCCTCCATCACTGTTATCATCGTCGCTGGATAGACCCCCGGGTGCGCTGGTTACCTCGGCTTCTTGATTTAGTGAGTGGGAGCCTAACCTTGACAGGGTCTCGGGGATCCTCCTGGGCTGCACAGGGGACGGCGCCATGATCATTAGTGGGGTCTCCGGCGGCTCTTGGTCACCGTGATCCAGGTGGCAGTGTGGCTCATTTTCCTGGGTCCACACCATGTAGAATGCTGGTCCTGTTGTGTGGACGACCACAGCAGGGATCCATGTGGCTCCCGTCCTGAAATTGTGGACATAGACTGCTTCGCCTGTCTCAAAGGTGTGGTTCTGTGGGCCCCGGCGTGAGTCTCTTATCGAGCGGCCATGGCGCTGATGGATACGTGCCTAGACGTCAGGGAGGACAAGACTGAGTCGTCGCCCATGAGTAGTTCCGCTGGCGAATCCGGTCGTGGCATGCGGCGTTGTACAGTAACTGAAAAGGAAACGCGGCAATTGCGGATCCCAGGGTCCTGCGGGCATCTTATTCATGACCCGCTTGAAGGTTTGGACCACTCGTCCGGCCAACCCGTTTGAGGGTGGGTAGTACAGGACAGTACGGACATGTCAGATGCCGTTCACAGCCATAAACAATTCAAACTCCTGGCTGGCGAACACCGTTCCGTTGTCGGATACCAGAACTTCCGGACAAAATGTGGGTGTTGAAGATCTTCTGCAGTCTGTCTATGGTGGCTAATGTGGCTACAGTGGGAACCCGGTGTACCTCCAGCCACTTAGAATGGATGTCCACCAGTATGAGGAACGTGGCCTCCTGGAACGCACCAGCAAAGCCTATGTGGACCTATGACCATGGTTTCCCGGTCCACTCCCAGGGCTGCCAGTGGGGCTTTTTAGCGCTCCTGGCACTGAGCACAATTGTGGGCCACTTTCTCGATCTTGGAGTCTAATCTGGGCCACTAAATATAACTGCGAGCCAGCATTAGCCACCTTAGCCAACGCGGGTGTCCATTGCGGAGGTCGATCAACCAAGATGCGCGACCCTGGTTGGGCACGACCACTCGTGTCCCCCACAAGAGGACGCTGTCTTCGACGCTCATCTCCAGCAGCTTTGAGGTGTAGGTCTCCAGTTCATTCGGCAGCACCCCATGCCGGACCCTGTACTGGGCCATGTGCCAGACCTGTCTGTCTGGGTCCACTCTTTTATTTATGTTTTTAAATAAATTTAGGGTACCCAATTAATTTTTTCCAATTAAGGGACAATTTAGCGTGGCCAATCCACCTACTCTGCACATCTTTGGGTTGCGGGGGTGAAACCCACGTAAACACGGGGAGAATGTGCAAACTCCACACGGACAGTGACCCAGAGCCGGGATAGAACCTGGGACCTCGGCGCTATGAGGCTGCAGTGCTAACCCACTGCGCCACCGTGCTGCCCTGGGTCCACTCTTTTATGCGGGCTACCGTTACTGGCAGGGTGTCTAAGAAGCGGAGGGTGGTTATCAGTACCGCAGCCGTGGCTTTGTGGAGCGGGGCGTCAGCATGCAGAACTCTTGTTCCTGTGCCTGAACGATAATCCAGGCTATATTCGTAAGCAGTGAGTTGCAACACTTCTCGCTGGACATGGGCAGATGCAATCGACAGGATCACTCAGATTTCTTTAAACAACCCCAACAGGGGCTTGTGGTCTGTGAATATCGTGAATGTGCATCCATAAACGTATTGGTGAGGGTGGCACAGTGGTTAGCACTGCTGTCTCATGGCGCCGAGGAACCGGGTTCGATCTTGGCTCTGGGTCACTATCCGTGTGGAGTTGACAAATTCCCCCCCGTGTTTGCTTGGGTTTCACCCCCACAACCCAAAGCTGTGCAGGTTAGGTGGGTTGGCCACGATAAATTACCCCTTAATGGGAAAAAAAAATAATTGGATACTCTAAATTTATTTTAAAAAATAAACATATTGGTGCAATTTTCTCACCGCGAATACAATGACCAAACTTTCCTTTTAAATTAAAATTTATTTTTTTTAAAGATCGAACCTGGGACCTTGGCGCCGTGAGGCAGCAATGCCAACCACTGTGCCACCGTACTGCCCTCAAACTTTCCTTTTCCACTTGCGTGTAGTTCCGTTCGGCATCTGCAAGTGTATGGGACCCAGAGCTAACAGCCGCTCCAAGCCGTCGCTCATGCGGTGTGCCAGGACCATTCCGACCGAGTACGGCGAGGCAACGCACATAAGGAGCAAAGATTTTGATAGGTCAAAATGGGCCAGTAACTCGTCCAGCAAGAGGTGCCATTTTACCTCTTGGGAAGGCCCATCACTGTCTTTTCTTCAATAGTTGGTGGGACGTTACAATCCAGGCAATGAATTTCCCGTAATAATCCACCAGACCTGAAAAAGAGCAGAGTTCTGGCAGGTCACGAGGGATGGGGCCTGATGGATCAACCGTACCTTGTCTTCCACCGGATGGAGGCCCCTTCTGACTACCCGGTAGCCCAAATACGTGACCTCAGGCGCATGAAAAACACACTTCTCACTCCGGAGGCGGAATCTGGACGCGTTCCCTGTAGGAGGTTCTGGGAATGAGGATGTTGTCTAGGTAGATGGCCACCCTTGGCAATCCACTTAATATGTTCTCCATGACACGCTGGAATATTGCACAGGCTGAGGAGACCCCGAACTTCAAATGGGTAAACTCATCCAGAATTTGCTGAGTGATCGTTACATACTTCTGCAACCCTGGGTCCAGCCTCAGCTGTAGGTAGGCATAGCTCATGTCCAACTTCGTGAATGTCTTGCTCCTACTGAGCCGGGCATAAAGGTCTTTAATTCGAGGAACCGGGTAATAGTCGAGACGACACACTCGGTTGACGGTCATATTGAAGTCGCCACACAGTCGCACTGACCTGTCGGGCTTCATTACTGGGAGCACTGGCACGGCCCAATCTGCGACATGGATGGGGTGGATAATGCCCAACTGTTCCAACTGGTCCAGCTCATGGTCCTTCGACCTTGGGTCAAAGTGCATATGGCACAGGGCGGGCGTGGTAATACCTGGGTTGAGCTTTCTTATCCACGCTGATCATGGCCCTTTATTGTACCGAAACCTTCTGAAAATACCTACAGAAGTCTACCTGCACCCCTTCTGGCCCAAGGGGGTGCATCTATCTTACACACTGCCAATCCAGTCACAGATGTCGCAGCCAAATGCGTCCCAATAGGCTAGGTCCGGCACTGTTTTCTACCACCATTTGTAGGCATGCAGACTGATCTCCGCGTACTACAGGAACATGGGCTGTGTCCTCAATCGCCAAAGGTTCCCCAGTATAGGTGGCTAGCCAGGCTCCTGTGTCCCTAAGTTCCAGCATCTGGAGGCCGGTCCAGATTGCTGCGAACGTGCGGTAGCTGATGAGAGAGACCAGGGGCCCCTGAGTTGAGCTCCATCTCGATGGGGTGTCTGTTAATCTACAGTCACCCGGATAGGCGCAGTCCTGGGGCCCATGACACAGTGTAGCGGCAGAGGTGGCTCCTCAGCCTCCAGGTCTTCTGGGAAGTGTGATCAGTCTCTCAGGAGGAGATGATGACTGGCGTGTTGCCTGGGAACGGCTCCTTCACGTGACCTCCAGAGTCTCGTTCCTGGCCACAGTGTCGATGTGGGCGGCCATCTTCTGGACCCCTGGCCGCTCCCTGGCGAGTCTTGGCGGTGGTTGCGTAACCAACGATGGCTCCCACCCTGTGATAACCCTGACTGTTCGTTTTCGGTAGTGGTGGCCGGCGGTCCCGCTAGGTCCTGGAGCTCCTGAAGCCCGCATTCAGCTTTCTTCAGGAATGTTCCATGTCTACGGCCCTCTAGAGGGTCGGGGTGTCTCCATCAGCAGCTTTCGCTGTGTCTCTCGGTCCCGCAGTCCACAAATGAAGCAGTCCCTCAGGGACTCAGCCAGGGTGGTTCCAAACTCGCAGGGAGCGGCAAGACCTCGCACCAAATACTCCCTATTTGACTCCGTCGGGGCCTGTGAAGCCGTATGAGACCAGCACCATTGGACCCTTGTTCGGGGGCTGTGGAATCGGGTGACGGCTGACCAGATCGACCAGCGTAGCGAATGCTAGTTCGTCTGGTTTGTCCAAGTAACTGAGCTTTTTAATTAAAGAGTAAGTTGAACCGCTAGACTTCCGGTGATGGGAATGTGATGAGAAGTTGTACATCAGGTACAATTCTAGGGGCTGGTTTAGCTCACTCTGCTAAATCGCTGGCTTTTAAAGCAGGCCAGCAGCACGGTTCGATTCCCGTACCAGCCTCCCCGAACAGGCGCCGGAATGTGGCGACTAGGGGCTTTTCACAGTAACTTCATTGAAGCCTACTCGTGACAATAAGCGATTTTCATTCATTTTCAGGTGGCTCTCTTCCCACAAACCTGAAAAATACGTACTTTTTGCTTGACAAACAGCTGCAGAAAATACAATTCATCCCCACACCACTAACAAAATGAAGAAAGAAGGAAATGTGATGAAGAACAGCCATTCGAGAGGACAAGTGGAGACCAGGAGTGGAAGAAGCCTGGACAAACAGCGATCTGCCAAGCGACCAACGCACAAAGCGGCGAAACAGAGACTTCGCCAGAGCGAGAGGAACTGACCTGCTGAACAAAAAGCCCTCCCCCTACACTAGGGGATGGATGGAGGATGGTCCTCTCAAGAGAGTTGAGGGAACACCAAGGTGAGATGAAGCTGCGGTTAAGGGTGCGGTGGCCGAAGCTCTGCCGGCTATTCAGGTGGCCCATAGACAGAGCCGAAAAGCGACTAGAAGGCCAGGAGGCAACAATTAAAGATCTGGAGAGGGCTGCAATTGACCAGAGCGACCGGATCATTGCCCTGGAAAAGGAGGTGCCAAGACTGGTCATGACACAAGGCAACCTGAGAGGAAAGGTTAAGGATCGGGAAAACCAGTCAAAGCGCCAGATCGTACGGAGCGTGGGCCGACAAGAGAGGATCGAAAGTAGGAACCCCACAGACTATGTGGCCCAGATGCTGGGTAACTTGGTGGGAAGGTGCAGCTTCCCTAGCCCACCTGAAATCGACTGCGCGCACCGGACGCTCCGACCAAAGCCTAAAACCGGAACAGCCGAGGCGATAATTGTAAAAATGCACCGGCACCAAGACCGGGAAAGAATCCTGCGCTGGGCCAGGCAGACCACAAACTGCAGCTGGGAAGGACACAAGATCTGGATCTAACAGGACACTGGGACTGACCTGACCAAGCGCCGGGCCGAATTTAACAAAGCAAAGGTCGCACTGTACAGAAAAACGGTGTGAGATTCGGAATGCTGTACCCAGCCAAGCTCTGGGTCATGTATCAAGGCAGGGAACACTTTTTCACGGTCCCTCGGATGCTGACAAGTTCATCGCACTGAGTGGACTGGAGAAGCGGCAGCAGGGGCAGCAATGAAGAGCCCGCAGAATGAGACTCTTATAACTCAATGTTTTAAGAAAAAAGTTCTCTCCCTTTTAGTCTGTACAGCCAACAGTAGACCATTGTCACAGCGACCGCTTTACGCAGGAGAACACCGCCTCGTTTTGGAGACGCGAGCGGTAAGAGAGGGAAGGATGAGCGAGTTCAGCTACGCACAGGGTAAGGTGAGGGAAATGGCGGATAGTGAGCCCAGAGAATGGGCAATGGGAAGTAGTGCAACAAACCCCAAGAGGGGGGGGCCACCACACTAGCAAGGTAGCTAGCACCGGGATTCATGCAGGAAAGAGAGGCTACAGTGCATCCCTTGCAAAGGGGAAGGCGCCTGTTGGGGGGGGGTAACAGATAACGGGCACAGAGGGTTTCCAAGGGTAAGAAGCAGGGTGAAGGGAAGGTTTAGCTGCGGGATGGGGGTGAGGAAAAGGCGGGGTGGGGGAGAGAAGACACCATAAGGGAGAAATAGAAGAAAGATGGAGGGCATTAGACTGGCTACAACAGGCCACACATGGGGCAACTTGGAACAAAATGATGCGCAAGCAACCACTTGGGCAGATCCCTGGAAAAAGGGAAACCCCGGAGTGCAGGACTCATCCACGTGGCGTACTCACAGTTGGCGGACATGATGGGTGCCCCCTGGACAAAGGGAAATCCCGGAGCGCAGGGGCGCATCCACAAGGTAATTATCCACGCTGGGGGGGTGGGGACCCACAGCCTTTTCATGGAACAGATGGAGGCGGTAGACCCATAGCGATTCACCCACCCAGGGGTGAAGGAGTTCTCCTTCTTCTCCCAAGTACATAACGTCTATTCACGGATCGACTTCTTTTGTCGTGGGAAAGTTGGTGCCTCCAGGGCTGGTTAGGGTGGAATGCTCCGCAATCGTATTCTCCAACCACGCTCCACATTATATGGATGTGAGGCTGGAGACAGGCCGTGCCCAATGACACCCATGGGAGCTGGACACAGTCCTGCTGGCCGACAAGGCAATTTGAGAGAAAATATCACAGGCCATAGACGAGTATGGTCTTAATAACTAGAATGGGGAGGTCTCACCCTCCACGTTCTGGGAAGCGCAGAAGGCTGTGATCAGGGGTGAAATTATTGCTTACGAAGGGATAGGGAAGAGAGGGCGGCTAGGCAACAGCTAGTCAACTCCAAACTGGAAGGAGGCCAGTGAAGCTCCAAGGCCCCGGCCGTAGAACTCCTGGCGGAGAGGAAAAAGCTGCAAATGGACTTTGACCTGCTCTGCACAAAGAGAGCAGTGCACCAACTCCATCAGGCACGGGGGACCCTATTCTAGCACGGAGACAAGGTCAGGCACGGGGGACCCTATTCTAGCACGGAGACAAGGTCAGCCGCCTGCTGCCTCACTAGGGAAATCGCACAAATTAGGGATAGCAGAGGCAAGTTAATAGCGGAACCTGACAAGGTCAACAAAGCCTTTGAGGCTTTCCACCAGGGGCTGTACACCTCGGAGCCCCCAGCAGGGGACTAGGGGATGAAGCAGTTCCTTGAGGGACTGGACATGCCAGTTGTTGGGGAGGATAGAAAATGTCATAATATCCACTCATGTATATAATGAGATGCAGACAGGCAGTGATTGACACACAGGGTGACCAATGAACACACAACACAGAACAACCAATCACCAGACAGGACACCACAGGGCATTTAGACTCTCCCTCTTCCAGGACCCAGCTACTGAGACAGTCAGAGTGCACAAGTTAGTGAGCACTATCACCATGCGGTAGCTAGTAAGTCTGGTCAAGCCAGTAAGAGGTCATCAGTTGGATTAGTAGAGTGTCAACCCACAGCTGAACATGTACAGCAGTCCATAGTTAAATAAAACAGTGTTGGATCATCTCCGGTGTCAGACGTTTGTTTCTAGCTTCCCTGCATCCAGTTGCAGTCAACGTCGAACCAACCTGCCTAACACATCAGGAAACAGGGCCTGAAAGCACAGCTAGAGCTGGGAGAGGTCACGGAGAGCATTAGCTCCATGTAGGTGGGGAAGGCGCCAGGCCCAGGCGGTTTCCCGGTGGACCTCTATAAAAGATTCACGACAGCAGTGGGCCTGCACCTGCGGGAGAAGTTCACAGACTCGCTGCCGAGGGGCACACTGCCGCCTCTATTAGCACAAGCCTCAACCTCACTAATACCTAAAAACGACAAAGACCCAACAGAGTGCGGTTCATACAGACCAATGTCGCTGCTAAACGTAGATGCAAAAATACTGGCCAAGATCCTAGCCAAAAGGCTTGAGGACTGGGGTGGTTGCAGAAGATCAGACAGGCTTTGTCAAGGGTAGACAGCTAATTTGAACATCAGGTGCCTGCTGAACATGATCATGACCCCATACGGGGACTGAACACCTGAGGTGATCGTCTCCCTGGATGCAGGAAAGGCCTTCAACAGAGTCGAATGGAAGTACCTCATAGAGGTACTGGAGTTGTTTGGGCTCGGAAAAGGGTTCACCGCCTGTGTGAAACCCCTGTACAACGCTCCCACGGCGAGCGTATGGACAAACGTATTTAAGTACTTCTAGCTGCACAGGGGCACGAGGCAGGGATTCCCCTTATCCCAGCTGCTGTTCGCCTTAGCCATCGAGCCATTAGCGATCGCGCTCAGAACAGAAAAAAACAGGAAAGAGATCCAGAGAGGAGTCAGACAGCACAGAGTCTCGCTCTATGCAGATGGCCTGCTCCTCTACATCTTGAACCCATAAAACAGCATGGAAGGCATCATGGCGCTCTTGAAAGAGTTTGGAGCCTTCTCGGGCTACAAATGCAACATGAGCAAAAACGAGATCTTCCAGGTGAACCCGCAAGAGGGAGGTCAGTGCTGGAGGCCGTTTAAACAGGCCCGATACAAATTCCGCTACCTGGGGATCCAAATTGCTCACAAATAGAAAGGGATCCACAAGTGGAATCTGACCGGCTGACAGGAGCTGTTAAAAAGGACCTGCAGAGATGGAACAAACTCCCACTCTCCCTCGCGGGGAGGGTGCAGACAATCAAAATGAACACGTCCAGGTTCCCCTTCCTATTTAGATCCATCCCTATCTACATCCCCAAGGTTTTTTTTTTCAAATCACTGATTATGGCATTTGTATGGGCAAGACGTGCAGGGTAGGTGGATTGGCCACATTAATTTGCCCCTTCATTGGAAAAAATTAATTGGTTACTCTAAATTAATTTTTTTTAAACGCTTGAAGAGCTGACAGAAAAATACCATTGACGGGGGAAATGAACTTAGGTACCTACAACTCAAAAATGTTCTACAAAGGAAAACAAGGACATGTGGTGTTATGCCTGAAAACAATATTGCAAATAGTTTGTGGTGCGACCTCCAACCAGCAGGTGGCGGTGAAGATCCACCATCTGGTCTCGAAACACTGGTCATGTGACAAGGCCCTCAGATACAAGCCAGGGCAGATCCGGTGATCCGGAGAAAGTTGTAAGACGTACATGAGGGCAGTCGTGTATAGGGGCAGTTCCAGAGGAGTATAAAGAAACTCCATGATAACTTGCTCTGTATCTGCTCGTTACCTTACCAATTGTGCATTAATAAAGATCCTGGTTTGAGCAAGTCACAAGCAGTTCAGTGGATTTCTTGCTAGACATCGAACACTGAACACAACAGGACGTATCAACGAACACCATGACGATCACTGCTACAGGTCCTGCTGGATGCAGACATCTTAGGCAAACGGAACTGTGGTGACATGCACAGGCGGCTGCTAAGAGGGGCCAAAACTCACCTAGATGAAACAAGGGAGAAGTGGAAGGAGGATTTGGGGTATGAAATAGGGTGGGGACTCTATGGTGAAGCACTGCACAGGGTCAACTCCACCTCCACATGCGCAAGGCTAAGCCTAATGCAGATAAAAGTGGTACACAGAGCCCACTGAACCAGAACCCAAATCGGGAGGTTCTTCCCGGAGGTGGAGGATAGATGTGAACGGTGCCAAGGGGGCCCGGCCAACCACGCCCACATGTTCTGGTCTTGCCCCAGACTTGCTGGATAGACAGCCTTCTCCGAGGCGATGTCCAAGGTGGTGGGGATGAGGGTGTAGCCGTGCCCGAGAATGGCAGTCTTCAGGGTATCAGTCCAGCCAGATCTCTTCATGGGGCCAATGCCCTTGCCTTTGCTTCCCTTTTTTTTTAATAAATTTAGAGTACCCAATTATTTTTTTCCAATTAAGGGGCAATTTAGCGTAGCCAATCAACCTATCCTGCGCATCTTTGGGTTGTGGGGGTGAAACCCACGCAGACACAGGGAGAATGTGCAAACTCCTCACGGACAGTGACCCAGGGCCGGGATTCGAACCCGGGTCCTCAGCGCCGTAGGCAGCAATGCTAACCACTGTGCCACCGTGCCGCCCTGCCTTTGCTTCCCTGATTGCCAGCCGGAGAATCCTGCTTGGCTGGCGGTTAGCAGCACCACCCAAAGAAGAATAGCTGTCTGAGCTCTCAGAACCTCTCCAAAGGAGGAAATTAATTTGCCATCCGAGGGTCAGAGGAGGGCTTCCGCAAATCATGGGAACCATTCACTTGGTTGTTCCAGGACCTGTTTGTAACCAACAACTTGGAAGCCAAAGATCAGGAAGGGGTAGCCATGACACAGTAAGGAAGGAAGGGTGTGGGGGTGGGGTGGGGAGATCATGGAACTCAACCAAGCCCAACAAGAGAACCAGGATACACAAAGGTGGGGGTGGCAAGTGGACAACAACCTGAACAAGAGGGAAGGAAAGCAAAGGGAAAACCGAAACGCAGGGGACCACAATCGCTACGGCAAACCACGTAAGGAAGGAATTTTTAAAAAGGGGAAACTGTAATGTATCAATGTAAGTAGTCATAGCTAAAGTTAATCACCGCAACCACAGGATTCTGTGCCTCTGGCCATCCCCTGCGGACTTGGAGAAGCCTCCGCCACAGATAGACCATGGCACTCATCAGGTAAATATATTTTTTATAATCTTTATTGGCACAAATAGGCTTACATTAACACTGCAATGAAGTTACTGTGAAAAGCCCCAAGGCACCACATTCCGGCGGCTGTTCGTGTACACAGAGGGAGAATTCAGAATGTCCAATTCACCGAACAAGCGCTTCAGGATTTGTGGGAGGAAACCGGAGCACCCGGAGGAAACCCACGCAGACACAGGGAGAACGTGCAGACTTCGTACAGACAGTGACTCAAGCCAGGAATCTCAACCAGGTGCTGTGAAGCCACAGTGCTAACCACTATTAGAGGACAGGGTGTGATTTGGGGAGTTGGGGGGTCAGTGTGAGATTTGGGGAGTTGGGGGTCAGTGTGTGCTTTGGGGAGTTGGGGTCAGTGTGTGATTTGGGGAGTTGGGGTCAGTGTGATTTGGGGAGTTGGGGTTCAGTGTGATTTGGGGAGTTGGGGTCAGTGTGATTTGGGGAGTTGGGGGTCAGTGTGATTTGGGGAGTTGGGGGTCAGTGTGTGATTTGGGGAGTTTGGGGTCAGTGTGTGATTTGGGGAGTTGGGGGTCAGTGTGAGATTTGGGGAGTTGGGGGTCAGTGTGTGCTTTGGGGAGTTGGGGTCAGTGTGTGATTTGGGGAGTTGGGGTCAGTGTGAGTTGGGGAGTTGGGGTTCAGTGTGATTTGGGGAGTTGGGGTCAGTGTGATTTGGGGAGTTCGGGGTCACTGTGATTTGGGGAGTTGGAGGTCAGTGTGTGTTTTGGGGAGTTGGGGGTCAGTGTGATTTGGGGAGTTGGGGCCAGTGTGTGATTTGGGGAGTTGGGGTTAGTGTGATTTGGGAGTTGGGGTTAGTGTGATTTGGGGAGTTGGGGGTCAGTGTGATTTGGGGAGTTGGGGTCAGTGTGATTTGGGGAGTTGGGGGTCAGTGTGATTTGGGGAGTTCTGGGTCAGTGTAATTTGGGGAATTGGGGGTGAGTGTGTGATTTGGGGAGTTGGGGGTGAGTGTGTGATTTGGGGAGTTGGGGGTCAGTGTGTGATTTGGGGAGTTGGGGGTCAGTGTGATTTGGGGAGTTGGGGTCACTGTGATTTGGGGAGTTGGGGGTCAATGTGTGTTTTGGGGAGTTGGGGGTCAGTGTGTGATTTGGGGAGTTGGGGGTCAGTGTGATTTGGGGAGTTGGGGTCAGTGTGATTTGGGGAGTTGGGGGTCAGTGTGATTTGGGGAGTCGGGGTCAGTGTGATTTGGGGAGTTGGGGTCTGTGATTTGGTGAGATGGGGTTAGTGTGTGATTTGGGGAGTTGGGGTTCAGTGTGATTTGGGGAGTTGGGGGTCAGTGTGATTTGGGGAGTTGGGGGTCAGTGTAAAGTGGGGAGTTCTGGGTCAGTGTGATTTTGGGAATTGGGGGTGAGTGTGTGATTTGGGGAGTTGGGGTCAGTGTGATTTGGGGAGTTGGGGGTTAGTGTGATTTGGGGAGTTGGGGGTTAGTGTGATTTGGGGAGTTGGGGGTCAGTGTGTGATTTGGGGAGTTGGGGTCAGTGTGACTTGGGGAGTTGGAGGTCAGTGTGTGATTTGGGGAGTTGGGGGTCAGTGTGTGATTTGGGGAGTTTGGGTCAGTGTGATTTGGGGGTCAGTGTGATTTGGGGAGTGGGGGTCAGTGTGATTTGGTGTGTTGGGGGTCAGTGTGAGTTGGGGAGTTGGGGTCAGTGTGATTTGGGGAGTTGGAGATCAGTGTGATTTGGGGAGTTGGGGTCAGTGTGATTTGGGGAGTTGGGGGTCAGTGTGATTAGGGGAGTGGGGGCCAGTGTGATTTGGGGAGTTGGGGGTCAGTGTGAGTTGGGGAGAGTGTGATTTGGGGAGTTGGAGATCAGTGTGATTTGTGGAGTTGGGGTCAGTGTGATTTGGGGAGTTGGGGGTCAGTGTGATTTGGGGAGTGGGGGTCAGTGTGATTTGGGGAGTTGGGGGTCAGTGTGAGTTGGGGATCAGTGTGATTTGGGGAGTTGGAGATCAGTGTAATTTGTGGAGTTGGGGGTCAGTGTGATTTGGGGAGTTGGGGTCAGTGTGATTTGGGGAGTTGGGGTCAGTATGATTTGGGGAGTTGGGGGTCAGTGTGTGATTTGGGGAGTTGGGGGTCAGTGTGTGATTTGGGGAGTTGGGGGTCAGTGTGATTTGGGGAGTTGGGGGTCAGTGTGATTTGGGGAGTTGGGGTCAGTGTGTGATTTAGGGAATTAGGGATCAGTGTGTGATTTGGGGAGTTGGGGGTCAATGTGATTTGGGGAGTTGGGGGTCAGTGTGATTTGCGGAGTTGGGGTCAGTGTGTGATTTGGGGAGTTGGGGGCCAGTGTGATTTGGGGAGTTGGGGGTCAGTGTGATTTGGGCAGTTGGGGGTCAGTGTGATTTGGGGAGTTGGGGGTCAGTGTGATTTGGGGAGTTGGGGGTCAGTGTGATTTGGGGAGTTGGGGGTCAGTGTGTGATTTGGGGAGTTGGGGGTCAGTTTGTGATTTGGGGAGTTGGGGGTCAGTTTGTGATTTGGGGAGTTGGGAGTCCGTGTGTGATTTGGGGAGTTGGGGCTCAGTGCGTGATTTGGGGAATTGGGGGTTAGTGTGTGATTTGGGGAGTTGGGGGTTAGTGTGTGATTTGGGGAGTTGGGGGTCAGTGTGATTTGGGGAGTTGGGGGTCAGTGTGTGATTTGGGGAGTTGGGGTCAGTTTGATTTGGGGAGTTGGGAGACAGTGTGTGATTTGGGAGTTGGGGGTCAGTGTGATTTGGGGAGTTGGGGGTCAGTGTGATTTGGGGAGTTGCGGGTCAGTGTGATTTGGGGAGTTGGGGTCAGTGTGATTTGGGGAGTTGGAGGTCAGTGTGTGATTTCGGGAGTTGGGGGTCAGTGTGATTTGGGGAGTTGGGGTTCAGTGTGATTTGGGGGTTAGTGTGTGATTTGGGGAGTTGGGAATCAGTGTGTGATTTGGGGAGTAGGGAGTCACTGTCTGATTGGGGGAGATGAGGGCCAGTTTGTGATTTGGAGAGTTGGGGGTCAGTGTGTGATTTGGGGAGTTGGGGGGGTCAGTGTGATTTGGGGAGTTGGGGGTCAGTGTGATTTGAGGAGTTGGGGGTCAGTGTGATTTGGGGAGTTGGGGTTCAGTGTGATTTGGGGAGTTGGGGGTCAGTGTGTGATTTGGGGAGTTGGGGGGTCAGTGTGATTTGGGGAGTTGGGGGTCAGTGTGATTTGGGGAGTTGGGGGTTAGTGTGTGATTTGGGGAGTTGTGGGTCAGTGTGTGATTTGGGGAGTTTGGGGTCAGTGTGTGATTTGGGGAGTTGGGGGTCAGTGTGTGATTTGGGGAGTTAACAGTCAGTGTGTGATTTGGAGAGTTGGGGATCAGTGTGATTTGGGGAGTTGGGGGTCAGTTTGATTTGGGGAGTTGGGGGTCAGTGTGATTTGGGGAGTTGGGGGTCAGTTTGATTTGGGCAGTTGGGAGTCAGTGTGATTTGGGCAGTTGGGGGTTAGTGTGTGATTTGGGGAGTTGGGGGTCAGTGTGATTTGGGGAGTTGGGGGTCAGTGTGATTTGGGGAGTTGGGGCCTGTGTGATTTGGTGTGTTGGGGGTCAGTGTGAGTTGGGGAGTTGGGGTCAGTGTGATTTGGGGAGTTGGAGATCAGTGTGATTTGGGGAGTTGGGGTCAGTGTGATTTGGGGAGTTGGGGGTCAGTGTGATTAGGGGAGTGGGGGCCAGTGTGATTTGGGGAGTTGGGGGTCAGTGTGAGTTGGGGAGAGTGTGATTTGGGGAGTTGGAGATCAGTGTGATTTGTGGAGTTGGGGTCAGTGTGATTTGGGGAGTTGGGGGTCAGTGTGATTTGGGGAGTGGGGGGTCAGTGTGATTTGGGGAGTTGGGGGTCAGTGTGAGTTGGGGATCAGTGTGATTTGGGGAGTTGGAGATCAGTGTAATTTGTGGAGTTGGGGGTCAGTGTGATTTGGGGAGTTGGGGTCAGTGTGATTTGGGGAGTTGGGGTCAGTATGATTTGGGGAGTTGGGGGTCAGTGTGTGATTTGGGGAGTTGGGGGTCAGTGTGTGATTTGGGGAGTTGGGGGTCAGTGTGATTTGGGGAGTTGAGGGTCAGTGTGATTTGGGGAGTTGGGGTCAGTGTGTGATTTAGGGAATTAGGGATCAGTGTGTGATTTGGGGAGTTGGGGGTCAATGTGATTTGGGGAGTTGGGGGTCAGTGTGATTTGCGGAGTTGGGGTCAGTGTGTGATTTGGGGAGTTGGGGCCAGTGTGATTTGGGGAGTTGGGGGTCAGTGTGATTTGGGCAGTTGGGGGTCAGTGTGATTTGGGGAGTTGGGGGTCAGTGTGATTTGGGGAGTTGGGGGTCAGTGTGATTTGGGGAGTTGGGGGTCAGTGTGTGATTTGGGGAGTTGGGGGTCAGTTTGTGATTTGGGGAGTTGGGGGTCAGTTTGTGATTTGGGGAGTTGGGAGTCCGTGTGTGATTTGGGGAGTTGGGGCTCAGTGCGTGATTTGGGGAATTGGGGGTTAGTGTGTGATTTGGGGAGTTGGGGGTTAGTGTGTGATTTGGGGAGTTGGGGGTCAGTGTGATTTGGGGAGTTGGGGGTCAGTGTGTGATTTGGGGAGTTGGGGTCAGTTTGATTTGGGGAGTTGGGAGACAGTGTGTGATTTGGGGAGTTGGGGGTCAGTGTGATTTGGGGAGTTGGGGGTCAGTGTGATTTGGGGAGTTGCGGGTCAGTGTGATTTGGGGAGTTGGGGTCAGTGTGATTTGGGGAGTTGGAGGTCAGTGTGTGATTTCGGGAGTTGGGGGTCAGTGTGATTTGGGGAGTTGGGGTTCAGTGTGATTTGGGGGTTAGTGTGTGATTTGGGGAGTTGGGAATCAGTGTGTGATTTGGGGAGTAGGGAGTCACTGTCTGATTGGGGGAGATGAGGGCCAGTTTGTGATTTGGAGAGTTGGGGGTCAGTGTGTGATTTGGGGAGTTGGGGGGTCAGTGTGATTTGGGGAGTTGGGGGTCAGTGTGATTTGAGGAGTTGGGGGTCAGTGTGATTTGGGGAGTTGGGGTTCAGTGTGATTTGGGGAGTTGGGGGTCAGTGTGTGATTTGGGGAGTTGGGGGGTCAGTGTGATTTGAGGAGTTGGGGGTCAGTGTGATTTGGGGAGTTGGGGGTTAGTGTGTGATTTGGGGAGTTGTGGGTCAGTGTGTGATTTGGGGAGTTTGGGGTCAGTGTGTGATTTGGGGAGTTGGGGGTCAGTGTGTGATTTGGGGAGTTAACAGTCAGTGTGTGATTTGGAGAGTTGGGGATCAGTGTGATTTGGGGAGTTGGGGGTCAGTTTGATTTGGGGAGTTGGGGGTCAGTGTGATTTGGGGAGTTGGGGGTCAGTTTGATTTGGGCAGTTGGGAGTCAGTGTGATTTGGGCAGTTGGGGGTTAGTGTGTGATTTGGGGAGTTGGGGGTCAGTGTGATTTGGGGAGTTGGGGGTCAGTGTGATTTGGGGAGTTGGGGCCTGTGTGTGATTTGGGGAGTTGGGGATCAGTGTGTGATTTGGTGAGTTCGGAGTCTGTGTGATTTGGTGAGTTGGGGTCAGTGTGATTTGGGGGGTTGAGGGTCAGTGTATGATTTGGGGAGTTGGGGGCCAGTGTGTGATTTGGGGAGTTGGGGGTCAGTGTGTGATTTGGGGAATTGGGGGTCAGTGTGTGATTTGGGGATCAGTGTGTGATTTGGGGAGTTGGAGGTCAGTGTGTGATTTGGGGAGTAGGGAGTCACTGTCTGATTGGGGGAGATGAGGGCCAGTGTGTAATTTCGGGAGTTGGGGTCAGTGTGTTTTTTGGGGAGTTGGGGGTCAGTGTGATTCGGGGAGTTGGGGTTCAGTGTGATTTGGGGATTAGTGTGTGATTTGGGGAGTTGAGGGTCAGTGTGTGATTTGGGGAGTAGGGAGTCACTGTCTGATTGGGGGAGATGAGGGCCAGTGTGTAATTTCGGGAGTTGGGGTCAGTGTGTTTTTTGGGGAGTTGGGGGTCAGTGTGATTCGGGGAGTTGGGGGTCAGTGTGTTTTTTGGGGAGTTGGGGGGTCAGTGTCATTTGGGGAGTTGGGGGTCAGTGTCATTTGGGGAGTTGGGGGTCAGTGTGTTTTTTTGGGGAGTTGGGGGTCAGTGTGATTTGGGGAGTTGAGGATCAGTGTGATTTGGGGAGTTGCGGGTCAGTGTGATTTGGGGAGTTGGGGTCAGAGCGATTTGGGGAGTTGGGGGTCAGTGTGTGATTTGGGGAGTTGGGGGGTCAGTGTGATTTGGGGAGTTGGGGGTCAGTGTGTGATTTGGGGAGTTGGGGGGTCAGTGTGATTTGGGGAGTTGGGGGTCAGTGTTTTATTTGGGGAGTTGGAGGTCAGTCTGTGATTTCGGGAGTTGGGGGTCAGTGTGATTTGGGGAGTTGGGGCAGTGTGTTTTGGGGATTTGGGGGTTAGTGTGTGATTCGGGAGTTGGGGGTCAGTGTGTGATTTGGGGAGTTGGGGGTCAGTGTGTGATTTGGGGAGTTGGGGGGTCAGTGAGATTTGGGGAGTTGGGGGTCAGTGTGATTTGGGGAGTTGGGGGTCAGTGTGTTATTTGGGGAGTTGGGGGGTCAGTGTGATTTCGGGAGTTGCGGGGCCAGTGTGTGATTTGGGGAGTTGGGTGTCAGTGTGTGATTTGGGGAGTTGGGGGTCAGTGTGATTTCGGGAGTTGGGGGTCCGTGTGATTTGGGGAGTTGGGGGTCAGTGTGTGATTTGGGGAGTTGGGGGTCAGTGTGATTTGGGGAGTTGGGGGTCAGTGTGATTTGGGGAGTTGGGGTCAGTGTGTGATTTAGGGAATTGGGGATCAGTGTGTGATTTGGGGAGTTGGGGGTCAATGTGATTTGGGGAGTTGGGGGTCAGTGTGATTTGCGGAGTTGGGGTCAGTGTGTGATTTGGGGAGTTGGGGGCCAGTGTGTGATTTGGGGAGTTGGGGGTCAGTGTGATTTGGGCAGTTGGGGTCAGTGTGATTTGGGGAGTTGGGGGTCAGTGTGATTTGGGGAGTTGGGGGTCAGTGTGATTTGGGGAGTTGGGGGTCAGTGTGTGATTTGGGGAGTTGGGGGTCAGTTTGTGATTTGGGGAGTTGGGAGTCCGTGTGTGATTTGGGGAGTTGGGGCTCAGTGCGTGATTTGGGGAATTGGGGGTTAGTGTGTGATTTGGGGAGTTGGGGGTTAGTGTGTGATTTGGGGAGTTGGGGGTCAGTGTGATTTGGGGAGTTGGGGGTCAGTGTGTGATTTGGGGAGTTGGGGTCAGTGTGATTTGGGAAGTTGGGAGACAGTGTGTGATTTGGGGAGTGGGGGGTCAGTGTGTGTTTTGGGGAGTTGGGGGTCAGTGTGATTTGGGGAGTTGGGGGTCAGTGTGATTTGGGGAGTTGCGGGTCAGTGTGATTTGGGGAGTTGGGGTTCAGTGTGATTTGGGGGTTAGTGTGTGATTTGGGGAGTAGGGAGTCACTGTCTGATTGGGGGAGATGAGGGCCAGTTTGTGATTTGGGGAGTTGGGGATCAGTGTGTGATTTGGGGAGTTGGGGGTCAATGTGATTTGGGGAGTTGGGGGTCAGTGTGATTTGCGGAGTTGGGGTCAGTGTGTGATTTGGGGAGTTGGGGGCCAGTGTGTGATTTGGGGAGTTGGGGGTCAGTGTGATTTGGGCAGTTGGGGGTCAGTGTGATTTGGGGAGTTGGGGGTCAGTGTGATTTGGGGAGTTGGGGGTCAGTGTGATTTGGGGAGTTGGGGGTCAGTGTGTGATTTGGGGAGTTGGGGGTCAGTTTGTGATTTGGGGAATTGGGAGTCCGTGTGTGATTTGGGGAGTTGGGGCTCAGTGCGTGATTTGGGGAATTGGGGGTTAGTGTGTGATTTGGGGAGTTGGGGGTTAGTGTGTGATTTGGGGAGTTGGGGGTCAGTGTGATTTGGGGAGTTGGGGGTCAGTGTGTGATTTGGGGAGTTGGGGTCAGTGTGATTTGGGGAGTTGGGAGACAGTGTGTGATTTGGGGAGTGGGGGGTCAGTGTGTGTTTTGGGGAGTTGGGGGTCAGTGTGATTTGGGGAGTTGGGGGTCAGTGTGATTTGGGGAGTTGCGGGTCAGTGTGATTTGGGGAGTTGGGGTTCAGTGTGATTTGGGGGTTAGTGTGTGATTTGGGGAGTAGGGAGTCACTGTCTGATTGGGGGAGATGAGGGCCAGTTTGTGATTTGGGGAGTTGGGGGCCAGTGTGTGATTTGGGGAGTTGGGGATCAGTGTGTGATTTGGGGAGTTTGGGGTCAGTGTGTGATTTGGGGAGTTGGGGGTCAGTGTGTGATTTGGGGAGTTAACAGTCAGTGTGTGATTTGGGGAGTTGGGGATCAGTGTGATTTGGGGAGTTGGGGGTCAGTGTGATTTGGGGAGTTGGGGGTCAGTGTGATTTGGGGAGTTGGGGGTCAGTGTGATTTGGGCAGTTGGGAGTCAGTGTGATTTGGGCAGTTGGGGGTTAGTGTGTGATTTGGGGAGTTGGGGGCCAGTGTGATTTGGGGAGTTGGGGTCAGTGTGATATGGGGAGTTGGGGCCTGTGTGTGATTTGGGGAGTTGGGGATCAGTGTGTGATTTGGTGAGTTCGGAGTCTGTGTGATTTGGTGAGTTGGGGTCAGTGTGATTTGGGGGGGTTGAGGGTCAGTGTGTGATTTGGGGAGTTGGGGGCCAGTGTGTGATTTGGGGAGTTGGGGGTCAGTGTGTGATTTGGGGAATTGGGGGTCAGTGTGTGATTTGGGGATTTGGGGATCAGTGTGTGATTTGGGGAGTTGGAGGTCAGTGTGTGAGTTCGGGAGTTGGGGGTCAGTGTGATTTGGGGAGTTGGGGTTCAGTGTGATTTGGGGATTTGGGGGTTAGTGTGTGATTTGGGGAGTTGAGGGTCAGTGTGTGATTTGGGGAGTAGGGAGTCACTGTCTGATTGGGGGAGATGAGGGCCAGTGTGTAATTTGGGGAGTTGGGGGTCAGTGTGATTTGGGGAGTTGGGGGTCAGTGTGTTTTGGGGAGTTGGGGGTCAGTGTGATTTGAGGAGTTGGGGATCAGTGTGATTTGGGGAGTTGCGGGTCAGTGTGATTTGGGGAGTTGGGGTCAGAGCGATTTGGGGAGTTGGGGGCCAGTGTGTGATTTGGGGAGTTGGGGGTCAGTGTGATTTGGGGAGTTGGGGGTCAGTGTGTGATTTGGGGAGGTTGGGGGGTCAGTGTGATTTGGGGAGTTGGGGGTCAGTGTGATTTGGGGAGTTGGGGGTCAGTGTGTGATTTGGGGAGTTGGGGGGTCAGTGTGATTTGGGGAGTTGGGGGTCAGTGTGTGATTTGGGGAGTTGGAGGTCAGTCTGTGATTTCGGGAGTTGGGGGTCAGTGTGATTTGGGGAGTTGGGGCAGTGTGTTTTGGGGATTTGGGGGTTAGTGTGTGATTCGGGAGTTGGGGGTCAGTGTGTGATTTGGGGAGTAGGGAGTCACTGTCTGATTGGGGGAGATGAGGGCCAGTGTGTGATTTGGGGAGTTGGGGGTCAGTGTGATTTGGGGAGTTGGGGGTCAGTGTGTGATTTGGGGAGTTGGGGGGGGTCAGTGTGATTTGGGGAGTTGGGGGTCAGTGTGATTTGGGGAGTTGGGGGTCAGTGTGTTATTTGGGGAGTTGCGGGGCCAGTGTGTGATTTGGGGAGTTGGGTGTCAGTGTGTGATTTGGGGAGTTGGGGGTCAGAGTGATTTTGGGAGTTGGGGGGTCCGTGTGATTTGGGGAGTTGGGGGTCAGTGTGTGATTTGGGAGTTGGGGTCAGTGTGATTTGGGGAGTTGGGGGTCAGTGTGTGATTTGGGGAGTTGGGGTCAGTGTGATTTGTGGAGTTGAGGGTCTGTGTGTGATTTGGGGAGTTGGGGGTTCGTGTGTGATTTGGGGAGTTTTGGGGTCAGTGTGTAATTTGGGGAGTTGGGGGTCAGTGTCTGATATGGGGAGTTGGGGGTCAGTGTGTGATTTGGGGAGTTGACAGTCAGTGTGTGATTTGGGGAGTTGGGGATCAGTGTGATTTGGGGAGTTGGGGGTCAGTGTGATTTGGGGAGTTGGGGGTCAGTGTGATTTGGGCAGTTGGGAGTCAGTGTGATTTGGGCAGTTGGGGGTTAGTGTGTGATATGGGGAGTTGGGGGTCAGTGTGATTTGGGGAGTTGGGGGTCAGTGTATGATTTGGGGAGTTGTGGGTCAGTGTGATTTGGGGAGTTGGGGTCAGTGTGATTTTGGGAGTTGGGGCCTGTGTATGATTTGGGGAGTTGGGGATCAGTGTGATTTGGGGAGTTGGGGGCCAGTGTGTGATTTGGGGAGTTTGGGGTCAGTGTGTGATTTGGGGAATTGGGGGTCAGTGTGTGATTTGGGGATTTGGGGATCAGTGTGTGATTTGGGGAGTTGGTGTCAGTGTGATTTGGGGAGTTGGGCGTCAGTGTGTGATTTGGGGAGTTGGGGGTCAGTGTGATTTGGGGAGTTGGGGGTCAGCGTGTGATTTGGGGATTTGGGGGTCAGTGTGTGATTTAGGGAGTTGGGGGTCAGTGTGATTTGGGGAGTTGGGGTCAGTGTGTGATTTGGGGAGTTGGGGGTCAGTGTGATTTGGGGAGTTGAGGGTCAGTCAGTGTGATTTGGGGAGTGGGGGGTCAGTGTGATTTGGGGAGTTGGGGTCAGTGTGTGATTTGGGCAGTTGGGGGTTAGTGTGTGATTTGGGGAGTTGGGGGTCAGTGTATGATTTGGGGAGTTGGGGGTCAGTGTGATTTGGGGAGTTGGGGTCAGTGTGATTTGGGGAGTTGGGGCCTGTGTGTGATTTGGGGAGTTGGGGATCAGTGTGTGATTTGGTGAGTTCGGAGTCTGTGTGATTTGGTGAGTTGGGGTCAGTGTGATTTGGGGGGTTGAGGGTCAGTGTGTGATTTGGGGAGTTGGGGGCCAGTGTGTGATTTGGGGAGTTGGGGTCAGTGTGTGATTTGGGGAATTGGGGGTCAGTGTGTGATTTGGGGATCAGTGTGATTTGGGGAGTTGGGGTCAGTGTCATTTGGGGAGTTGGGGGTCAGTGTGTGATTTGGGGAGTTGGGGGTCAGTGTGATTTGGGGAGTTGGGGGTCAGTGTGTGATTTGGGGGTCAGTGTGTGATTTAGGGAGTTGGGGGTCAGTGTGATTTGGGGAGTTGGGGTCAGTGTGTGGTTTGGGAAGTTGGGGGTCAGTGTGATTTGGGGAGTTGGGGGTCAGTGTGTGATTTGGGCAGTTGGGGGTTCGTGTGTGATTTGGGGAGTTGGGGGTCAGTGTATGATTTGGGGAGTTGGGGGTCAGTGTGATTTGGGGAGTTGGGGTCAGTGTGATTTGGGGAGTTGGGGCCTGTGTGTGATTTGGGGAGTTGGGGATCAGTGTGTGATTTGGTGAGTTCGGAGTTTGTGTGATTTGGTGAGTTGGGGTCAGTGTGATTTGGGGGGTTGAGGGTCAGCGTGTGATTTGGGGAGTTGGGGGCCAGTGTGTGATTTGGGGAGTTGGGGGTCAGTGTGTGATTTGGGGAATTGGGGGTCAGTGTGTGATTTGGGGATTTGGGGATCAGTGTCATTTGGGGAGTTGGGGTCAGTGTCATTTGGGGAGTTGGGGGTCAGTGTGTGATTTGGGGTCAGTGTGTGATTTAGGGAGTTGGGGGTCAGTGTGTGGTTTGGGAAGTTGGGGGTCAGTGTGATTTGGGGAGTCGGGGTCAGTGTGATTTGGGGAGTTGGGGTCAGTATGATTTGGGGAGTTGGGGGTCAGTGTGATTTGTGAGTTGGTGTCAGTGTGTGATTTAGGGAATTGGGGATCAGTGTGTGATTTGGGGAGTTGGGGGTCAATGTGACTTGGGGAGTTGGGGGTCGGTGTGATTTGGGGAGTTGGGGTCAGTGTGTGATTTGGGGAGTTGGTGGTCAGTGTGATTTGGGGAGTTGGGGGTCGGTGTGATTTGGGGAGTTGGGGTCAGTGTGTGATTTGGGGAGTTGGGGGGTCAGTGTGATTTGGGGAGTTGGGGGTCAGTGTGATTTGGGGAGTTGGGGGTCAGTGTATGATTTGGGGAGTTGGGAGTCCGTGTGATTTGGGGAGTTGGGGGTCAGTGTGTGATTTGGGGAGTTGGGGGTCAGTGTGTTATTTGGGAGTTGGGGGTCAGTGTGTGATTTGGGGAGTTGGGGGTCAGTGTGATTTGGGGAGTTGAGGGTCAGTGTGATTTGGGGGTCAGTGTGATTTGGGGAGTTGGGGGTCAGTGTGTGATTTGGGAAGTTGGGGTTCAGTGTGATTTGGAGAGTTGCGGGTCAGTGTGATTTGGGGAGTGGGGGTCAGTGTATGATTTGGGGAGTTGGGGGTCAGTGTGATTTGGAGAGTTGCGGGTCAGTGTGATTTGGGGAGTTGGGGGTCAGTGTGTGATTTGGGGAGTTGGGATTCAGTGTGATTTGGAGAGTTGGGGGTCAGTGTGTGATTTGGGGAGTTGGGGTTCAGTGTGATTTGGGGAGTGGGGATCAGTGTATGATTTGGGGGGGTTGAGGTTTTTACCGTTTCCCACTTTTTCCCCGGATCTGCAATCTTGGCTGGTCCCCCGGGACGTCCAGATTGTCAGTGCTGCGAGCCTATTAGGGGAAAACAGACAGAAATGATCAGATATATCCACGCACACCACCCCCACCCCCACTTTACCGGAAACCCCTGATTAGATCCAGTTTGTAACTGACTCCTGGGTGTCTGCTTTTCGATATGTTAACTACCCCGAACCCCTCGATTAGATTCCAGTCTGTAACTCACTCCTGGGTATCTGTTATTCTATATATAAACTACCCCGAACCCCTCGATTAGATTCCAGTCTGTAACTCACTCCCGGGTATCTGTTATTCTATATATAAACCACTCTGAACCCCTTGATCAGATTCCAGTCTGTAACTCACTCATGTTATTCTATGCATAAACCACCCTGGTTAGGCCAGTATTTATTGGCCATCCCTAGTTGCCCTTTTTGCTAGTCCTAATTGCTAGAGGTGTAGGTGCACCCACTGTGCTGTTAGGGAGGGAGTTTCCAGCGACAGTGAAGGAATGCCGATATATTTCCAAGTCAGGGTGGTGAGTGAGTTGGAGGGGAACCTCCAGGTGGTGGTGTTCCCAGGTATCTGATGCCCTTGTCCTTCTTGGTGGTAGTGGCTGTGGGTTTGGAAGGTGATATCTAAGGAACCTTGGTGAGTTGCTGCAGTGCATCTTGTAGATGGTACGCACGGCTGCCACTGTTCATAGGTGTTGGAGGGTTTGAATGTTTGTGGAAGGAGATGCAGTCAGGGGGGCTGCTTTGTACTGTATGGTATTGAGATTCTTGAGTGTTGTTGGAGCTACACTCATCCAGACAAGTAGAGAGTATCCATTACACTCCTGACTTGTGCCTTGTAGATGAAGACCTCTATATACTCTATGTATAAACCACCCCGACTCTCCCCCCACCCCCCCCCCCCCCCCCCCCCTCTCCATGTAGGTTCCAGTCTGTAACTCACTCTTGGGTATCTATTATTCTGCATATAAACTAGCCCAAACCCCTCGATTAGATTCCAGTCTGGAACTCACTCCCGGGTATCAGTTCGTCTATATATAAACGACCCCGAACCCCTCAATTAGATTTCAGTCTGTGACTCACTCCCCGGTATCTATTATTCTATATATAAAACATCCTGATACCCTTGATTAGATTCCAGTCTGTAACTCATTTCCGGGTATCTGTACACTATGGGCGGTATTCTCCGCTCCCGATAAAATCGGGATGGCCGTCGTGAAATCGGCCGAGCTTCACGACAGCCTCGGGGCTCGCTCCCCGCAACTAATTCACCCCCACCCGGGGGGCTAGGAGCGGGCCATGGCGCTTTTCGGATGTCATCCGCGCATGCGCGGGTTGCCGGTTCCAACCCGCGCATGCGCGGATGACATCAGCGTGCAGACGGCACGAACACGTGCATGCGCGGTGTCGTCTTTCTCCTCCGCCGCCCGGCAAGACGTGGCGGCTTGATCTTGCCGGGCGGCGGAGGGGAAAGAGTGCGTCCGTTTTGGATGCTGGCCCGATGATTGGTGGGCACCGATCGCGGGCCTGTCCCCTCCCGAGCACAGTCGCAGTGCTCCCGTCCAAATCGGTCCCCTGGATGCCCCAATCGGGCATCTGGCTCCCGTTTCACGAATGCAGTGACCAGGTGTGGTTGCTGCCGTGGTGAAACGGGCGTGAAGGGCCGGCCGCTCGGCCCATCGGGCTCGGAGAATCGCCGTTCGCCGTGAAAAACGGCGAGTGGCGATTTTCCCGAACTGGGGGGGGGGGGGAGAATCGCTGGGGGAGCCAGGGGGCGTAAAAAATGTCGGGAGGCCCTCCCACGATTCTCCCTCGCCACGTGGGGTGCGGAGAAGTCCGCCCCATATATAAACCACCCAAACACCCCGATTAGATTCCAACCTGCAACTCACTCCCCGGTATCAGTTATTCTCTATATAAACCACCTCGTATTGTTCGATTTGATCCCAGTCTGTAACTTAATCCCGGGTTCCTGTTATTCTATACATAAACTCCCCTGCACCCCCTAACCCAAAATCTCGATTAGCTTCCCGTCTGTAACGCACTCCCAGATATCTTTTACTTTTTTTATGAATAAATTGTAAAAATTAAGGGGCAATTTTAGAGTGGCCAATCCACCTACCATGCACATCTTTGGAGGGCGGCATGTGGCGCAGTGGTTAACATGGGGCTGCGATGCTGAGGACCCGGGTTCGAATCCCAGCTCTGGGTCACTGTCTGTGTGGAATTTGCCTATTCTCCCCATGTCTGCGTGGGTTTCACCCCCACAACCCAAAGATGTGCAGGGTAGATGGATTGGCCACGTTACATTGCCCCTTAATTGGAAAAAAAAGTTGGGTACCTGAAATTTATGAAAACAAAATCTTTGGGTCATGGGGGAGAAACCCACGCAAACACAGGGAGAATGTGCAAACTCCACACGGACAGTGACCCAGAGCTGGGATCGAACCTGGGACCTCAGCGCCATAAGGTAGCAGGGCTAACCACTGTGCCACCGTGGTGCCCAGATATCAGTTTTTCTATGTTTAAACCATCCCGAACCTTTTGATCAGATTCCAGACTGTAACTCACTCCCGGGTATATAGTAATCCATATGTGAACCATCCGGATCCCCTCGATTAGATTGCAGTCTGTAACTCACTCCCGGTATCTGTTATTCTATATATAAACCACCCTGAACTCCTCGATTAGATTGCACTCTGCAACAAACTCCCGGGAATCTGTTATTCTATATATAAATCACCATAAATCCCTCGATTTGACTCCTGTCTGTAACTCACTCCCAGATATCTGTTATTCTACATCTAAACCACCGTGAACCCCTCAATTCTATTCCAGTCTGTAACTCACTCCTGGGTATCTATTAAACGACACATAAACCACCCCGAACTTGTCAATTAAATTCCAGTCTGTAACTCATTCCGGGGTATCTGTTATTCTACATATAAACCACCCCGAGCATCTCGATTCCATTCCATCTGTAGCTCACTCCCGGGTATTTGTTATGTAAACCGCCTCGAACCTCTCCATCATACTCTAGTCTGTAACTCACCCCTGGGTATCATTGAATCTATATATAAACAACGCTGAACCCCTCGATTAGATTCCAGTCTGTAACCCACTCCCGAGTACCTGTTATTCTACATGTAAACCACCCCGAACCTCTTGATTAGATTCCATTTTGGAACTCACTCCGGGTATCTGTTATTCTATATAAACCACCCTAAACCCCTCGATTAGATTCCAGTCTGTAACTAACCCTAACCTGGGTATCTGTTATTCTATATATAAACCACCCTGAACCCCTCAATTAGATTGCAGTCTGTAACTAACCCTAACCACACAGACAGTGACCCAAGCCGGGATCGAACCTGGGACCTTGGGGCTGTGAAGCAACAGTGCTAACCACTATGCTACTGTCCCGCTATACATAAACCACCATGAACCCTCGATCAGATTCCAGTCTGTAACACACTCCCGTGTGTCTGTTATTCATTCTATAAAACACCCAAACCCCGCAAATAGATTTCAGTCTATCACTCATTCCCAGGTATCCATTATTTATATATCAACCACTCTATGCGGATGATCTGCTCCTCTATATCTCGGACCCACAAAGCAGCATGGACAAAATCATCGCGCTCCTGAAAGAGTTTGGAGCCTTCTCGGGCTACAAACTCAACATGAGCAAAAGTGAGATCTTCCCAGTACACCCGCAAGGGGGGGGGGAATGCTAGGATCCCAAAGAAGGTCCTACAAAAAACAAAATCCAGGGGGGGGCTAGCCCTCCCGAATCTACAATTCTACCACTGGGCGGCAACAGCCGAGCAAGTAAGGGGATGGATCCAGGAGCCAGAAGCCGAGTGGGTGCGTGCGGAGGAGGCCTCCTGCATGGGGACCTCCCTCCGGGCCCTCGCCACGGCAGCACTCCCATCCCCACCCAAAAAACACTCCAGCAGCCCAGTGGTGACAGCCACCCTCCAATCCTGGAACCAACTGCGGCAGCAATTTGGCCTGACCAAAATGTCGGACAAGGCTCCCATCTGCAACAACCATAGGTTCACACCAGCACTGACTGACGCCACCTTCAAAAGGTGGAGGCAGGACGGGGGGACACTGACAGTCAGGGACCTATACACGGACGACAGGATCGCAACACTGGACAAACTGACAGAGAAATTTTGGCTAGCCAGGGGAACGAGCTACGGTGCCTGCAGCTCAAAACTTCCTACGAAAGGAGACAAGGACGTACCCACAACCGCCACTACTGGAAGACCTACTGGACGCAAGTATCCTAGAGAAAGGGAACTGTAGCGACATGTATGACCGACTGGTAGAAAGGGACGACACCGTACTGGACGCAACAAGAAGGAAATGGGAGGACAACCTGGGGATGGAGATAGGGTGGGGACTCTGGAGCGAAGCACTGCATAGGGTCAACTCCACCTCCACGTGCGCAAGGCTCAGCCTGACGCAACTAAAAGTGGTGCATAGAGCCCACTTAACGAGAAACCGTATGAGTAGGTTCTTCCCGGAGGTGGAGGACAGATGTGAACGGTGCCAAAGAGGCCCCGGTCAACCACGGCCCACATGTTCTGGTCTTGCCCCAGACTTGTGGAGTACTGGACAGCCTTCTTCAAGGCTATGTCCAAAGTGGTGGGGGTGAGGGTGGAGCCATGCCCGATTGTGGCGGTCTTCGGGGTTTCAGACCAGCCAGATCTATTCCTGGGGAGGAGGGCGGACGCCCTTGCCTTTGCCTCCCTGATCGCCCGCCGTAGAATCCTGTTTGGCTGGCGGACAGCAGCACCGCCCAGAGCTGCAGACTGGCTGTCCGACCTCTCGGAATCTCTCCAAATGGAGAAAATCAAATTCGCCATCCGAGGGTCGGACGACCGCTTCCACAGAACGTGGGAGCCATTCATGCAATTGTTCCGGGACCTGTTTGTGGCCAACGAACAGAGGAAGAATAGTCGGGTGGCAAGAATCAGGGGAAAATGGATGGGAATCGGGGGAAGGTTGCCGGGGGGGGGCGGGGGGGGCTACAGGTTCGTTATGGAGGTTTGATGGCTAGCTAAGGCCCAAAACCAAACTGTAAATAAATGCCAATAAACATGTGCCTCGGCCATATTGGAGAATGTAAAATATGTATGCTGGCTAAAGGGGGGAGGCCACAATTATTATTACGAAGATGCTTACCTGTAAATATATATGTTAATTTTTTCGTGTTCTTTTTTTTTCTCTCTCTCTAACAATTTGTAATTTGTTCAATATAAAACATGAAAACTGAATTAAAAACATTTATTTTTAAAAAATTTATATATCAACCAACCCAAACCTCTTGATTAGATTCCAATCTGTAACTCTATCTGGGGGATCTATTATTCTATATCTAAACCGACCTGAACCTCTCAATTAGATTCCAGTCTGTAACTAACCCTAACCTGGGTATCTGTTATTCTATATATAAACCACCCTGAACCCCTCAATTAGATTGCAGTCTGTAACTCACTTCCGGGTGTCTTTCTTTCTTTATATAAACCACTGTGAACCCCTTGAGCAGATTCCTGTCAGTAACTCATTCCCGGGTGTCTGTTATTCTATATATAAACCACCGTGAACCACTCAATTAGATTCTAGTCTGCAACTCATTCCTGGTGTTTGTTATTCTATATATAAACCTCCCGAACCCCTCGATTCGATTCCAGTTGGTTACTCATTTCTGGGTATCTGTTATTCTATTTATAAACCACCGTGAACCCTTCAATTAGATTCCAGTCTGTAACTCGCTCCTGGGTAACTGTTATTCTGTATATATACCACCCAAACCCCTCGATTAGATTCCTGTCTGTAACTCGCTCCTGGGTACCTGTTCTTCTATATATAAACCACCCGAACCCCTCGATTAGATTCCAGTCTGTAACTCGCTCCCGGGTATCTGTTATTCTATACATAAACCATCGTGAACCCCTTGATTAGATTCCAGTCTGTAACTCGCTCCTGGGTAACTGTTATTCTATATATAGATCACCCCGAACCCCTCGATTAGGTTCCAGCCTGTAACTCGCTCCCGGGTATCTGTTATTCTATATATAAACCACAACAAACCCCTCGATTAGATTCCAGTCTCTAACTCGCTCCTGGGTACCTGTTATTCTATATATAAACCACCGTGAACCACTCGATTAGATTCTAGTCTGTAACTCACCCCCGGGTACCTGTAATTCTATATGTAAACCACCGTGAACCCCTCAATTAGATTCCAGTCTATAACTCACTCTCAGGTATCTGTTATTCTTTATATAAACTACCCCAAACCCCTCGATTGGATTCCAGTCTGGAACTCACTCTTCGCCAATGAAGGTATTCAACCTGATATTACGGATCCCACTGCTGTGGAAACACTTGGGAAGGGGACTTGTTGTTCAGACCTTGTCTTGGTCTACGTGGGGCTCCAGACCCATGGCCAAGCGATTGACTCCTCACAGGCCCCGCGAGCTGCCCTAGAAAGCCACCATCTCATCCGCGCACACCACACGGTCTCCAGTGGTTCAAGAGGGCAGGTCACAACCAGTCAGACTCTAGGGTACTGCACTGCCTTTGAAATCCGACATCAGTTTCATGTGCTATCTTGCATCATTAAAAGCATCAGTTAGCGAGATCTCATCATTAATGCACAGAACGAGTCACGAGGGACAGGAACGTGGTCAGAGAGGCTGAAGGTGATCGTGTTTCTACAGCACCATTCACCACATCCCCCACTCCTCCCCACACCTTCCGCCCGGACCTCAGGGCGTCCTGGAGCCTCTCACAGACAATCAAGGGCTTTATCTGACCTGAGGTCACTGCTGTAATGTGGGGAAACGCAGCAGCCAGTCTGCACACAGCAAGATCCCACAGACAACAATGTGATAATGACCCAGATTGTCTGTTTCTTTCATGGTTAAGAGACATATATTGGTCCCAGGACACCAAGCAGAACAGCCCACCCCGTTGCTCTTCTTCCAAATAGAGGCTGCAGGGCCTTTGGCACCCACTCAAGAGCGCAAACGGCGTGCGAGGGGGGGGGGGGGGGGGGCTTTCTTGAGTTTAAGAGGACACCTCAGACAGGGCCAGTGGGTGTAGAAGGGTGTTTAAGCAGTCAACCCAGTTGTTCATATCGCCTCTCGGTTCTGGGGGATAGTGAATGGCCATCTCCATTCCAGGCAGCACACATTCTGCCTGGCCTGTCACAGAGCCGGCCTGGCGTTGCTAAGTAACTATGTACAGGCGGTCGCATTGTGAAGTCTTGGCTGGCACCCCCCCCCCCCGCCCCCGCCCGAGGCCCAGGGCGAGCTGCCAGTGCCCAGCAGGTGTCGTTCTCTGAGAACCTGCTCTCTCCATTCTGACCAGATTGTTCATCAGACTGACAGAGGGCTGGGGGTGGGCGCCGGGGAGAACTCTCACACTCCCTCACTCACTCACTCACCTCCTCACTCACCTCCTCACTCACTCACCTCCTCACTCACTCACCTCCTCACTCACCTCCTCACTCACTCACCTCCTCACTCACTCACCTCCTCTCACTCACTCACCTCCTCAGTCACCTCCTCACACACCTCCTCACTCACCTCCTCACTCACTTACTCACTCACTCACCTCCTCACTCACCTCACTCACCTCCTCACTCTCACTCACTCACTCAGCTCCTCACTCACTCACCTCCTCACTCACACCTCCTCACTCACTCAGCTCCTCACTCACTTCCTCACTCACTCACTCACCTCCTCACTCACTTACTCACCCCCTCACTCACTCAGCTCCTCACTCACTTCCTCACTCACTCACTCACCTCCTCACTCACTTACTCACCCCCTCACTCACTCACTCAGCTCCTCACTTCCTCAGCTCCTCACTCACCTCCTCACTCATGTCCTCACTCACTCAGCTCCTCACTCACACTCACCTCCTCACTCACTCACCTACTCACTCACTCACCCACTCACCTCTTCACTCACTCACCTCCTCACTCACTCACTTACTCTCACTCACCTCCTCACTCACTCACCTCGCTCACTCACCTCCCCACTCACTCACCTCCTCACTCACTCACCCACTCACCTCTTCACTCACTCACCTCCCCACTCACTCACCTCCTCACTCACTCACCTCCTCACTCACTCACCTCTTCACTCACTTACTCACCTCCTCACTCACTCACTCACCTCCTCACTCACTCACCTCCTCACTCACTCACCTCCTCACTCACTCACCAATTCACTCACTCACTTACCTCCTCGCCCACTCACTCACTCGCTCACTCACCTCCACACTCACTCACTCACCTCCTCACTCATCTCCTCTCACTCACTCACTCACCTCTTCACTCACTCACCTCCTCACTCACTCACCTCCTTACTCACTCACTCATTCACCTCCTTACTCACCTCCTCACTCACTCACCTCCTGACTCTCCTCCTCACTCACTCACTCACCTCCTCACTCAGTCACCTCCTCACCCACTCACTCATTCACCTCCTCACTCACTCACCTGCTCACCCACTCACTCACTCATCAATTCACTCACTCACTTACTCACTCACCTCCTCGCCCACTCACTCACTCGCTCACCTCCACTCACTCACTCACCTCCTCACTCACTCACTCATCTCCTCTCACTCACCTCTTCACTCACTCACCTCCTCACTCACTCACCTCCTTACTCACTCACTCATTCACCTCCTTACTCACCTCCTCACTCACTCCCCTCCTCACTCACTCGCTCACCTCCGCACTCATTCACCTCCTCACTCACTTACCTCCTCACTCTCACCTCCTTACTCACTCACCTCACTCACTCTCTCACCTCCTCACTCACTCACTCCCCTCCTCACTCACTCGCTCACCCATTCACCTCCTCACTCACTCACTCACCTCCTCACTCTCTCATTCACCTTCTCACTCACTCACTCACCTCCTCACTCTCACCTCCTCACAATCTCACACCTCCTCACTCACTCACCTCCTTACTCACTCACCTCCTCACTCACTCATTTATCTCCTCACTCACTCACCCTCATTCACTCACCTCCTCACCTCACTCACTCACCTCCTCACTCACTCACCTCCACACTTACTCACCTCCTCACTCACTCACTTACTCACTCACCTCCTCACCCACTCACTCACCTCCTCACTCACTCTCACCTCCACACTCACTCACTCACTCACATCCTCACTCACTCACCTCCTCACCCACTCACCTCCTCACTCACTCACCTCCACACTCACTCCCTCACATCCTCACTCACTCACTCATCTCCTCACTCACTCACCTCCTCACTCACTCACCTCCTCACTCGCTCACTCACCTCCTCACTCACTCACCTCCTCACTCATTCACCTCCTCACTCACTCACCTCCTCACTCACTCATTCACCTCCTCACTCATTCACTCACCTCCTCACTCATTCACCTCCTCACTCACTCACTCACCTCCTCACTCACTCACCAACTCACCTCCTCACTCATTCACTTCCTCACTCACTCTCACACTGACTCTCACTCACCTCCTCACTCACTCACCTCCTCACCCCCTCACTCACTCACCTCCTCTCACTCACTCGCTCACTTACCTCACTCACTCACTCACTCACCTCCTCACCAACTCACCTCCTCACTCATTCACTTCCTCACTCACTCTCACACTGACTCTCACTCACCTCCTCACTCACTCACCTCCTCTCACTCACTCGCTCACTCACTTCACTCACTCACTCACTCAATGGAGCCCCCATTGTTCATCAGACTGTGAGAGGAGAGATGTGGTGGGAGACTGGGCAAAATCTCACTTACACATACTCAAAATCATTCATACCCTTTATTCCTCCATGGAATGTGGGTGTTGCTGGCTGGGCCGGGCATTGATTGCCCATTTGTGGTAGTGACCACTGATTGTATAATAGAGGTAATACAGTAAGGCTCCTGTACTACAGGTACGGGGATAGATCCCTGCCTGCTGACTCCGCCCAGTAGGCAGAGTATAAATGTGTGTGCTCACCGAGCTGCAGCCATTTTGGCAGCAGCTGCGGGAGGCTACACATCTCTGCTTAATAAAGCCTCGATTACTCTCTACTCTCGTCTCGTCGTAATTGATAGTGCATCAATTTATTAAGCAGAGTTATTACAGCGATGGAACTGTGCATCAAGCCAGATCGCCTGCAGTTGCACCCTCAAGCAGCCAATGCCACGTCGGCCTTTGACCACTGGCTAGCTTGCTTCGAAAGCTATCTCGGATCAGCAACTCAACAGTCCTCGGATGCACAGAAGCTCCAGATCCCGTACTCACGGTTGAGCTCTGAGATTTTTCCCCTTATCCGGGATGCGCCCACTTACCCTGAAGCTATGGAGCTTCTGAAAGGACACTATATCCGGCCGATCAACAAACTCTACGCCAGGCACCTCCTGTCCACGAGGCAGCAACTCCCCGGTGAGTCATTAGACGACTTCTGGCGTGCCCTGCACATCCTGGCGAGGAACTGCGAATGCCAGGTAGTTTCGGCCGTTGAACATACAGAACTCTTAATCAGGGACGCTTTTGTTACGGGAATGGAGTCGGCGTACATCCGTCAGCGCCTATTAAACGAAGGTACGCTCGACCTCGCGGCGACCAGGCAACTCGCAAACTCGGTAACGGTAACCTCCTGTAACGTACAGTCGTACGCCCCCGACCGCACGGCGCCCTCATGGACCCCACAGCGGCCGCCCCCAGTCAACCCCGGGGGCCCCAAATGCTATTTCTGCGGGCAGACAAAGCACCCCCAGCAGCGCTGCCCGGCACGGAGTGCAACCTCCAAGGCCTGTGGAAAGAAGGGACATTTCGCTGCTGTGTGGCAGGCCCTGTCGATCACTGCTGTACATAGGCCCAGCGTTCCTGCACCCCTCCACATGTGACCCATGGGCGCCGCCATCTTTCTCCCAGCAGACCAAGTGCGGCCCGTAGGCGCCGCCATCTTAAATGCCGCCCGTCGTGGGCACCGCCATCTTCGGCGCCATTTTGGACGGCGCGTCAGGACCACTGCTCATCGGGGACTTCATCTGGCTGTTCATCGCCCGCAACCGCCGCCGACCAGCCCGGGTCCTACCAACACCAGCCACAGCTCACCTCCATTACGCTCGACCAGTCCCGGCCGCACAACTTCGCAATCGCGACGACGACGGTGAAAGTCGATGGGCATAAGACATCCTGCCTTCTTGACTCCGGGAGCACGGAAAGCTTCATCCACCCCGCTACGGTAAGGCGCTGCTCCCTCGCGCTACACCCCATTACCCAGAGAATCTCCTTGGCCTCCGGATCCCATTCCGTGGAAATCCGGGGGGTACTGCATCGTCACCCTCATCGTCCAGGGCGTAGAGTTCAGCAATTTCCGACTCTACATCCTCCCCAACCGCTGCGTGCCCTGTTACTCGGCCTGGGCTTCCAGTGCAATCTCCAAAGTCTAACTCTAAAATTCGGCGGACCCCTACCACCCCTCACCGTATGCGGCCTCGCGACCCTGAAGGTTGACCCACCTTCCCTGTTTGCAAACCTCACCCCGGATTGCAAACCCGTCGCCACCAGGAGCAGATGGTACAGCGCCCAGGACATCCCAGCGGCTACTGCAGGAAGGCTTCATTGAGGCCAGCAACAGACCCTGGAGAGCCCAAGTGATAGTAGTAAAGATTGGGGAGAAACAGAGGATGGTCATTGACTACAGTCAGACCATCAATCGGTACATGCAGCTCGACGCGTACCCCCTCCCACGCATATCTGATATGGTCAATTAGATTGCGCAGTACGTGTCTTTATAGAATAGAATTTTATAGAACAGTACAGCACAGAACAGGCCCTTCGGCCCTCGATGTTGTGCCGAGCAATGATCACCCTACTTAAACCCACGTAACCCGTATACCCGTAACCCAACAATCCCGCCATTAACCTTACACTACGGGCAATTTAGCATGGCCAATCCACCTAACCCGCACATCTTTGGACTGTGGGAGGAAACCGGAGCACCCGGAGGAAACCCACGCACACACAGGGAGGACGTGCAGACTCCACACAGACAGTGACCCAACCGGGAATCGAACCTGGGACCCTGGAGCTGTGAAGCATTGATGCTAACCACCATGCTACCGTGAGGCCCCTTTTTGACAGTGGACCTGAAATCTGCCTACCACCAGCTCCCCATCCGCAAGGCGGACCGCAAATACACTGTGTTCGAAGCAGATGGCTGCATCTATCATTTGCTTAGGATTCCCTTCGACGTCACTAACGGGGTCTCGGTCTTCCAACGTGAGATGGACCGAATGGTTGACTGGTACGGGCTGCGGGCCACTTTCCCGTACCTAGATAACGTCACCATCTGCGGCCGCGACCAGCAGGACCACGACACTAACCTCCTCAAATTTCTCCACAACGCCAAACTCCTTACTCTCACATACAATAAGGAGAAATGCGTGTTCCGCACCAACCGCTGAGCCATCCTTGGCTATGTTGTGGAAAATGGAGTTCTAGGGCCCGACCCCGACCGCATGCGCCCCCTCATGGAACTCCCCCTCTCCCACTGCCCCAAAGGCCTGAAACGATGCCTGGGGTTTTTCTCCTATTTTGCCCAGTGGGTCCCTAACTATGCAACAAGGCCTGCCCACTCATCCACTTCACAGTTTTCCCCCTGACGGCTGAGGCTCGCCAGGCCTTCAACCGTATCAAGGCAGACATCGCCACGGCTACGATGCACGCGGTCGACGAGACCTTCCCCTTTCAGGTCGAGAGTGATGCATCGGACGTTGCACTGGCCGCCACCCTCAACCAGGCAGGCAGACTCGTGGTATTCTTTTCCGGCACCCTCCATGCCTCCGAACCTCAGCACTCCTCTGTCGAAAAGGAGGCCCAAGCCGTCGTGAAAGCTGTGCGGCATTGGAGGCATTACCTGGCCGGCAGGAGATGCACTCTCCTCACTGACCAACGGCCGGTTGCCTTCATGTTTGACAACACGCAGTGGGGCAAGATCAAAAATGATAAAATCTTAAGGTGGAGGATCGAGCTCTCCACCTACAATTAAGAGATTTTCGATCGCCCCGGCAAGCTCAACGAGCTCCCCGATGCCCTTTCCCGAGGTACATGGGCCAACGCACAAGTGGATCGACTCCAGGCCCTACACGATGGTCTCTGTCACCAAGGGTTCACCTGGTTCTTTCACTTTAGAAAGGCCCGCAACCTGCCCTACTCCATTGAGGAGGTCAGGACCGTCACCAGAGACTGCCAGGTCTGTGCGGAGTGCAAGCCACACTTCTACCGGCCAGACCGAGCGCACCTGGTGAAGGCCGCCCGCCCCATTGAATGCCTCAGCATGGACTTCAAAGGGCCCCTTCCCTCCACCGACCGAAACACGTACTTCCTGAACGTGGTCGATGAATACTCGCGATTCCCCTTCGCCATCCCATGCCCCGACATGACGTCTGCCACGGTCATTAAAGCAGTCAACAGCATCTTCGCTCTGTTCGGTTTCCCTGCCTACGTCCACAGCGACCAGGGAGCCTCCTTTATGAGTGATGAGCTGCGTCAGTTCCTGCTCAGCAAGGGCATTGCCTCGAGCAGGATAACCAGCTACAACCCCCAGGGAAACCGGCAGGTGGAAAAGGAGAATGGGACGGTCTGGGAGGCCGTCCTGCTGGCCCTACGGTCCAGAAATCTCCTGGTCTCCCGCTGGCAGGAGGTACTCCCCAACGCGCTCCACTCCATTCAGCCGCTCCTCTGCACTGCGACTAATGAAACCCCCCATGAACGTCTCCTTGCCTTCCCTAGGAAGTCCACCTCCGCGGTTTCGCTCCCAACATGGCTGGCAGCTCCTGGACCCAGCTTCCTCTGCAAACACGTGCGGATCCACAAGAAGGACCTGTTGGTCGAAAGGGTACAACTACTGCATGCGAACCCGCAGTACACCTACCCCGCCGGGCGCCAGGACACAGTCTCCCTCAGGGACCTGACAAAAGCTGGGTCCCCACCCAAGGCCCACCACCCGACACTCCTCCCCCTCCGATTGCCCCCCAGCGCACCTCACTACAGCCCCCGCCCCAGGATGATCTGTCCTCCCACTGGTTCCATCCGGGGATGAAGATGAGGACAGCACGCTCCCGGAACCACAGGTGACCAAGTCGGCGCCTGCATCACCACCGGGACTGAGATCAAGGCACCCGACCGGCTGAATTTGTAAATTTCCATCAGACTGTAAACTTTAAATTTTCACAAACCTGTAAATGCTTTTCCACCACCCCCGCTGGGTTCTTTTTTAACAGAGGGTGAATGTGGTAGTCACCACTGATTGTATAATAGGGGTAATACGGTAAGGCTACTGTACTACAGGTACGGGGTAGATCCCTGCCTTCTGGCTCCACCCACTAGGCGGAGTATAAATGTGTGTGCACACCGAGCTACTCCCATTCTGCTAGCAGCTGCAAGACGCCACACATCTCTGCTTAATAAAGCCTCGATTACCCTCTACTCTTGTCTCGTCGTAATTGATAGTGCATCACCATTCTTGAGGGCAATTCAGAGTCAACCACATTAAACGGGCAGCACGGTAGCACAGTGGTTAACACTGTTGCTTCACAGGGCAGCACGGTGGCCTAGTGGTTAGCACAGCTGCCTCACGGCGCTGAGGTCCCAGGTTCAATCCCGGCTCTGGGTCACTGTCCGTGTGGAGTTTGCACATTATCCCCGTGTCTGCGTGGGTTTCGCCCCCACAACCCAAAAATGTGCAGAGTAGGTGGATTGGCCACGCTAAATTGCCCCTTAATTGGAAAAAATAATTGGGTAATCTAAATTTATAAAAAAAAACAAAAAAACAAAAACAAAAAAAAATAACACTGTTGCTTCACAGCGCCAGGGTCCCAGGTTCGATTCCCGACTTGGGTCACTGTCTGTGCGGAGTCTGCACGTTCTCTCTGTGTCAGCGTGGGTTTCCTCCGGGTGATCCGGTTTCCTCCCACAAGTCCCGAAATACATGCTTGTCAGGTAATTTCGACATTCTGAATTCTCCCTCCGTGTACCCGAACAGGCGCCGGAATGTGGCGACTAGGGGCTTTTCACAGTAACTTCACTGCAGTGTTAATGTAAGCCTACTTGTGACAATAAAGATTATTATTATATTATTATTGTTATTGCTATGGGTCTGAAGTCACCAGGCCTGTACAGGTAAGGATGGCAGATTTACTTCTCTAAATGACATCAGTCAACCAGATGGGTTTTTACAACAATCAACAATGGTTTCATGGTCACTATTATATGTTTAATTCCAGATTCCCAGAGCATTACTCTGATTATTAGTCTAGTGACAATACAACTGTGCCACTGGCTCCCCACATTCTCACTCATTTACACTCACTCACTCACACATTCACTCATCTGGCTATGATAGGAGGGCTGGGATGGGAGATTGCAGGGAAACTCTCACACACTCATTCACACACTCACATTCACTCATTCTCACTCACTCGCTCACAATCCCTCACACAAAGTCACTCCCATGCAAAATCACAGTGTAAAAGAGATTTAATCTGCATCTAACCCCGTGCTGTACCTGTCCTTGGAGTGTTTGATGGGGACAGTGCAGAGGGAGCTTTATCCTGCATCTAACCCCGTGCTGTACATGTCCTGGGAGTGTTTGATGGGGACAGTGTAGAGGAAGATTTACTCTGTATCTAACCCCGTGCTGTACCTGTCCTTGGAGTGTTTGATGGGGACAGTGTAGAGGGAGATTTACTCTGTATCTAACCCCGTGCTGTACCTGTCCTTGGAGTGTTTGATGGGGACAGTGTAGAGGGTGCTTTACTCTGTATCTAACCCCGTGTTGTACCTGTCCTGGGAGTGTTTGATGGGGACAGTGTAGAGGGAGATTTACTCTGTATATAACCCCTGTCTCCACCTGTCTTGGAACTGATGGGGAAAGTGTAGAGCGAGCTCTGCACCTAATTGGGTCGGTTTGTTACGCTGTTAACACTGTCACCTTCCACCTCCATTTTGAACAGCAAGTGAATGAAGCCTTTGTTTAATGTTGAGGCTCCACTATTGCCACGGCAACGGCCAAGCTGTGACAATAACCATCGCAGGTTTGTGTGGTAGAAACTGGCTTCAAATCATGGAGCAGAATGTGACATTCTGTGTCCTAATTTCACAAGCATTTATACTGACTGGGGAGGGGACAGGGAGAGAGGTGGAGAGGTGGAGAGAGGGAGGAATGAGGGAAAGCAAGAGTCAGAGAGGGAGAGAGTGATTGAGATAGAGAGGGTCAGAGAGAGAGAGAGAGAGAGGCAAAGGGCTATAGATAGAGGCAGATAGATAATGAGACTGTGTCACAGGGAGAGACTGAGACAGAGAGAGACATTGAGGGAGAGCGTGATCGAGACAGAGAGGCAGCAAGTTATAAATAGAGACAGACACAAGAGACAGAGAGAGAGAGAGGCAGAGAGAAAGGGAGCGAATGATAGAGAGGGAGTGACAGAAAGAGTGAGAGTGACAGAGAGAGGGAGTGACAGAGAGTGAAGGAGTGGCAGGGAGAGAGAGTGTCACAGAGAGCGAGGGAGTGACAGAGAGAGAGGGGGAGTGACAAAGAGAGAGGCAGCGTCAGAGAGAGAGAGTGACAGGGAGAGAGAGTGACAGAGAGGGAATGACAGAGAGGGAGAGAGACAGAGAGAGACACAAAAGGATTGGATTTGTTTATTGTCACATGTACCGAGGTACAGTGAAAAATATTTTTCTGCGAGCAGCTCAAACAGATCATTTAGTACATGAAAAGAAAATACATAATAGAGCAACACAAGTACACAGTGTAAATACATAGACACCGGCATCGGGTGAAGCATACAGGAGTGTAGTATTAATCAGGTCAGTCCATAAGAGGGCCGTTTAGGAGTCTTTTTTTAAATATAAATTTAGAGTACCCAATTATTTATTTTTTCTCCAATTAAGGGACAATTTATCATGGCCAATCCACCTAACCTACACATCTTTTGGTTGTGGGGGTGAAACCCACGCAGACACAGGGAGAATGTGCTAACTCCACACGGACAGTGACCCAGGGCCGGGATTCGAACCTGGGTCCTCAGCACTGCAGCCCCAGTGCTATCCACTGCGCCACATGCCGCCCGTTTCATTTAGGAGTCTGGTAACAACGGGGAAGAAGCTGTTTTTGAGTCTGTACGTGCGTGTCCTCAGACTTCAGACCATGGAAGCAGTTGGAAGAGTGAGTGAGCCGGGTAGGAGAGGTCTTTGATTATGCTGCTCGCTTTCGCCAGGCACCGGGAGGTGTAGATAGAGTCAATGGATGGGAGAGAGAGGGAGTGACAGGAAGAGAGGGAGGGACAGGGAAAAAGGGGGACCGAGAGAGGAGTGGCACAGAGCGAGAGAGAAAGAGAGAATGACGGAGACAGAGAGGGTCAGACAAAAAGAAACAGTGACAGGGAGAGAGAGTGAGAGAGAGAGACAGAGAAAGAGTGACAGTGACAGAGAGAGAGACTGTGACAGAGAGAGACAGTGACACAGAGATAGGGAGTGACAGGGCCAGAGGGAGTGAGAGAGAGTGACCAAGAGAGAGGGAGTGACAGAGAAAGAGTGGCAGAGAGAGAGAGAGAGAGAGTGGCAGAGAGAGAGAAACAGAGAAAGAGAGAGAGAGATAAAGAGAGAGAGAGTGTTGGAAACTGAGAGCGACAGGCAAAGAGAAAGAGTGACAGGGAGAGAGAAAATGGCAGAGAGAGAGTGACAGATAGAGAGAGACAGACAGAGAGAGAGGGAGTGACAGAGAGAGAGTGACAGAGACAGACAAAGAGAGAAAGAGAAAGAGAAAAAAGAGAGAGGGGTGACAGAGAGAGATACAGAGGCAAAGACAGAGATTGGGGAGCGACACTGGCAGAGGGAGGGATTGAGAAACATCCTCAAGGGACAGCATGCCATGCTGCTGTGTGTGTGACAAGTGGCCCACCCTGGTGTCCCGGTAAATGTCTGCAGTGATTGGGAAACTAGGCCACTGCAGTGCGAGATGTCTGTACGAGATTGGGAACAGCCCATGGTGGATTCACAAATAATCCCACCGTCTGGGCGATGGACACAGCACATTTCAGAGCCCACTCTGTGATTCATCAACTCAGCACTCAGACGGGGATCTGTGTCCGCCCCTCACCAGCGTCACCCAGACCCATTAACACCTCACCGCTGTGCTCACTGACCTACATTCGCTCCCATTCATCCAGCACCGTTGTCATACAAAAATCTACCCACAGCAAAGAGAATAAGGCAAAATGTGACCCAGGCCAGCGAAGGAGAAAATAGGGACAGGTAATGAGACAGATAGAGACACAGTGACAGAGAGAGACAGAGAGAGAGACAGACAGAGAGAGTGAGAGACACAGTGAGAGAGAGACACAGAGGGACAGAGAGAGACAGAGAGGCAAACAGAGAGACAGAGAGAGAGACACACACAGAGAGAGACAGTGAGGCATACAGAGAGACAGAGAGAGACAGAGACAGAGAGGCAAACAGAGAGAGAGAGAGAGACAAGGAGACAGAGAGACAGAGACAAAGAGAGACAGAGAGAGAGATAGAGGCAAACAGAGAGGGAGAGACACAGAGACAGTTAGGCAAACAGAGACAGAGAGAGACACACAGAGAGAGACAGAGAGGCCAACAGAGAGATAGAGAGAGAGACACACACAGGAGAGGGAGACAGAGAGAGAGAGAGAAAGCAACACAGACACAGAGAAAGAGAGGCAGAGAGACACACAAAGAGAGACAGAGAAGGAGAGATACAGAGAGACGCACACAGAGGGAGAGAGAGAGAGACAGAGAGAGTGAGAGGCAGAGGTGGAGAGAGAGAAGTGGAGAACGACCAAGAGAGGTGGAGAGAGAGAAAGACAGAGAGAGAGAGCTGGAGAAAAAGACAGCACGGTAGCATAGTGGTGTGGTGAATTCTAATCCTAGTAATTCACACTGTGTTGTATTATATATATTGTGTCTTTGTGGGCTCGGTATACGTGCAGTTGCGCGGCTCTGCCCATCGGGGGAGATGAGGAGTTTGTACTGGGCTCCACCCTTGGCTCCGCCCATGGCTCCTCCCACTAACTGGAAGTATAAAGATCAGCAGTTGTGAGCCTGCTGCCAGTTCATCTCGTTGCAGGCAGGCTCTGTTGTAAGACTATTAAAACCACTGTTCACTTCCAATCTCGTGTCTTGTGAATTGATGGTCACATCAATGTAATAGTCTTAGGAAACTTGAAGAAAACGACGATGGAATCAGCCCTCAAACCTGATCGACTAGAACTCGACCCGCAGGGTGCAGAGGCTAAAGAAATCTTTCTACACTGGCTCAGATGTTTCAAGGCCTACCTGGCTGAATCAAGCACATCAGAAACTACAGAGAAACTCAGCCTACTGCACGCAAGGGTGAGCCACCGTATCCCTACTCAACTTAACAGTACTACCTCGTTTACGGAGACCCTAGCCATGCTAGATTGAATGTACGTGAGGCCCATCAACGAGGTCTACGTGCACCACATTTTTACGACCCGCCGCCAGTGCCCCGCGGAGTCATTGGATGAATTCCTGCGTGATTTAAAAGCTTTAGCTCGGGACTGTAATTATCAGGCTGTATCAGCCGAACAGCATATGGAGCTCGCTGTCCGAAATGTGTATGTGGCAGGGCTCAGGTCAAACTATGTGCATCAGCGGTTACTCGAAAAAGGGGCCCAGAACTTAGAGGACTCGGTAGAATTGGCTACCACCATGGAGCTCTCGTTCCGCAGCCTCACCTCGTTCCCCGCAGACCAAGCGATCCCATCCTGGGGCCCTGACCAGCGACTGCCCCAGGCCTGCGCCGCGCGGCCACCCACCCACTACACAGCCCCAGTGTGCCATTTTTGTGGGCAGCCCCAGCACCCACGGATGCACTGCCCGGCCCGCAACGCGACCTGCAGCAGCTGCGGTCGCAAAGGACACTATGCCGGGTCTGCCTGGCGAAGAAATCCCCCTCTCCAAACTCTCCCGCAGCCCAGAGCACTCGCTTCCCAAACTCACAGGCCCGCAGGCCCCGAAATGCTGCAGCCTGTATGCCGACTCCGCCCCCACCCGACATGTGCGACTCATGGGAGCGGCCACCTTGGCAATCCTCCTCCATGCGGCCGGCCAAATGCGACTCATGGGGGCGGCCATCTTGGCAATCCTCTTCCATGCGGCCGGCCATGTGCGACTCATGGGGGCGGCCATCTTGGCAATCCTCCTCCATGCGGCCGGCCATGTGCGACTCATGGGGGCGGCCATCTTGGTCTCCATCCTCTTCAACCTCTAATACTCACATCGAAGACTACGACCTCAGCGGACAGTCATCACAGGGCCACTCCTGCACAGCTGATCGAGCCGCCGGCTACCCGCAACTCAACGCAGTCACGTTGGACCAGTCGCGTCCGAAGCGCGGACAGTCATCACCGGGCCACTCCAGCACAGCTGATCGAGCCGCCGACTACCCGCAACTCAACACAATCACGTTGGACCAGTCGCGTCTGAAGCGCGGACAGTCATCACGGGGCCACTCCAGCACAGCTGATCGAGCCGCTGACTACCCGCAACTCAACGCAATCACGTTGGACCAGTCGCGCCCGAAGCACGACCAAAGTTCGATGATGTCCATTAAAATCAATGGGTACAGTACACCGTGTCTCTTCGACTCTGGGAGAACCGAGAGCTTCGTACTTCCTGATCTGTTAAAAGGCGCTGTTCGCTCCCTATCTTCCCTGCACAGCAAACTATCTCCCTCGCCTTGGGCTCACACTCAGTTTCGGCGGACCCTTACCTCCACTCCTTGCTAACCTCACTCGGCGTCCCCTCCCGCTCTCTCGGGCCGACTCCCTCGCACTCGCTCGGTTGGACCTGCTCTCTTGGACCCGCTCTCTCGCACTTGCCCGCTCGGGCCCGTTCTCTCGGACCCGCGCTCTCGGACCCGCTCGCTCGGGCCCGTTCTCTCGGACCCGCTCGCTCGGGCCCGTTCTCTCGCGCTCGCGCCCGCTCGGACCCGCTCTCTCGCACTTGCCCGCTCGGACCCTCTCTCTCGCACTCGCTCGCTCGGGCCCGTTCTCTCGGACCCGCGCTCTCGGACCCGCTCGCTCGGGCCCGTTCTCTCGCGCTCGCGCCCGCTCGGACCCGCTCTCTCGCACTTGCTCGCTTGGACCTGCTCTTTCGGACCCGTTCTCTCGGACCGGTTCTCTCGGACCCGCTCTCTCGGTCCCGCTCTCTCGGTCCCGCTCTCTCGGTCCCGCTCTCTCGGTCCCGCTCTCTCGGACCCGCTCTCTCGGACCCGCTCTCTCGGACCCGCTCGCTTGGTCCCGCTCTCTCGGACCCGCTCGCTTGGTCCCGTTCTCTCGGTCCCGCTCTGTCGGACCCGCTCTCTCGGACCCGCTCTCTCGGACCCGCTCTCTCGGACCCGCTCTATTGGACCCTCGCTCTCTCGGGCCCGCTCTCTCGGACCCGCTCCCTCGGACCCGCTCCCTCGGGCCCGCTCCCTCGGACCCGCTCTCTCGGACCCGCTCTCTCGGACCCGCTCCCTCGGACCCGCTCCCTCGGACCCGCTCCCTCGGACCCGCTCCCTCGGACCCGTGCTCTCGGACCCGCTCTCTCGGACCCGCTCTCTCGGACCCGCTCTATTGGACCCTCGCTCTCTCGGACCCTCTCCCTCGGACCCGCTCGCTCGGACCCGCTCGCTCGGACCCGCTCTCTCGGACCCGCTCCCTCGGACCCGCTCCCTCGGACCCGCTCCCTCGGGCCCGCTCGCTCGGACCCGCTCGCTCGGACCCGCTCGCTCGGACCCGCTCTCTCGGGCCCGCTCTCTCGGACCCGCTCTCTCGGACCCGCTCTCTCGGACCCGCTCTCTCGGATCCGCTCTCTCGGATCCGCTCTCTCGGATCCCCTCTCTCGGACCCGCTCTCTCAAACCCGCTCTCTCGGACCCGCTCCCTCGGACCCGCTCCCTCGGACCCGCTCTCTCGGACCCGCTCTCTCAGGCCCGTTCTCTCGGACCCGCTCGCTCGGACCCGCTCTCTCGGGCCCGTTCTCTTGGACCCGCTCGCTCGGATCCGCTCTCTCGGATCCGCTCTCTCGGACCCGCTCTCTCGGGCCCGCTCTCTCGGACCCGCTCTCTCGGACCCGCTCTCTCGGACCCGCTCCCTCGGACCCGCTCTCTCGGACCGGCTCTCTCGGGCCCGTTCTCGGACTCTCGCGCTCGCGCTCTTGCACTCGCTCGCTCGCTCGGACCTGCGCTCCCGGACCCACTCCCTCGGACCCGCTCTCTCAGACCCACTCTCTCGGGCCCGTTCTCAGACTCTCGCGCTGTAACACTCACTCGCTCACTCGGACCTGCGCTCCCGGACCCGCTCGCTCGGAACCGCTCCTTCGGACCCGCTCTCTCAGACCCACTCTCTCGGACCCGCTCCCTCGGACCCGCTCCCTCGGACCCGCTCCCTCGGACCCGCTCTCTCGGACCCGCTCTCTCGGACCCGCTCGCTCGGACCCGCTCGCTCGGATCCGCTCTCTCGGACCCGCTCCCTCGGACCCACTCTCTCGGACCCGCTCCCTCGGACCCGCTCGCTCGGATCCGCTCTCTCGGATCCGCTCCCTCGGACCCGCTCTCTCGGACCTGCTCCCTCGGACCCGCTCCCTCGGACCCGCTCCTTCGGACCAGCTCTCTCAGACCCACTCTCTCGGACCCGCTCCCTCGGACCCGCTCCCTCGGACCCGCTCCCTCGGACCCGCTCTCTCGGACCCGCTCTCTCGGACCCGCTCGCTCGGACCCGCTCGCTCGGATCCGCTCTCTCGGACCCGCTCCCTCGGACCCGCTCTCTCGGACCCCCCCTCTCTCGGACCCGCTCTATTGGACCCCCGCTCTCTCGGACCCGCTCTCTCAGGCCCGTTCTCTCGCACTTGCTCGCTCGGATCCGCTCTCTCGGACCCGCTCTCTCAGACCCGCTCTCTCAGGCCCGTTCTCTCGCACTTGCTCGCTCGGATCCGCTCTCTCGGATCCGCTCTCTCGGACCCGCTCCCTTGGTCCCGCTCTCTCGGACCCGCTCTCTCGGACCCGCTCTCTCGGACCCGTTCTCTCGGTCCCGCTCCCTCGGACCCACTTTCTCGGACCCGTTCTCTCGCACCCGCTCCCTCGGAACCGCTCCCTCGGACCCGCTCTCTCGGACCCGCTCTCTCGGACCCGCTCCCTCGGACCCGCTCTCTCGGACCCGCTCTCTCGGACCCGCTCCCTCGGACCCGCTCCCTCGGACCCGCTCCCTCGGACCCGCTCCCTCGGACCCGCTCTCTCGGACCCGCTCTATTGGACCCTCGCTCTCTCGGACCCGCTCCCTCGGACCCGCTCTCTCGGACCCGCTCTATTGGACCCTCGCTCCCTCGGACCCTCTCCCTCGGACCCGCTCGCTCGGACCCGCTCGCTCAGACCCGCTCGCTCGGACCCGCTCTCTCGGACCCGCTCTCTCGGGCCCGTTCTCTCGGACCCGCTCGCTCGGATCCGCTCTCTCGGATCCGCTCTCTCGGACCCGCTCTCTCGGGCCCGTTCTCTCGGACCCGCTCTCTCGGACCCGCTCTCTCGGACCCGCTCTCTCGGATCCGCTCTCTCGGACCCGCTCTCTCGGATCCGCTCTCTCGGATCCCCTCTCTCGGACCCGCTCTCTCGGACCCGCTCTCTCGGACCCGCTCTCTCGGACCCGCTCCCTCGGACCCGCTCTCTCGGACCCGCTCTCTCGGACCTGCTCTCTCGGGCCCGCTCTCTCAGACCGGCTCTCTCGGGCCCGTTCTCGGACTCTCGCGCTCGCGCTCTTGCACTCGCTCGCTCGCTCGGACCTGCGCTCCCGGACCCACTCCCTCGGACCCGCTCTCTCAGACCCACTCTCTCGGGCCCGTTCTCAGACTCTCGCGCTGTAACACTCGCTCGCTCACTCGGACCTGCGCTCCCGGACCCGCTCGCTCGGAACCGCTCCTTCGGACCAGCTCTCTCAGACCCACTCTCTCGGGCCCGTTCTCGGACTCTCGCGCTCTAACACTCGCTCTCTCGGACCCGCTCGCTTGGTCCCGTTCTCTCGGTCCCGCTCCCTCGGACCCGCTCTCTCGGACCCGCTCCCTCAGACCCGCTCTCTCGGACCCGCTCCCTCGGACCCGCTCCCTCGGACCCGCTCCCTCGGACCCGCTCTCTCGGACCCGCTCTCTCGGACCCGCTCTCTCGGATCCGCTCCCTCGGACCCGCTCTCTCGGACCCGCTCCCTCGGACCCGCTCCCTCGGACCCGCTCCCTCGGACCCGCTCTCTCGGACCCGCTCTCTCGGACCCGCTCTCTCGGACCCGCTCCCTCGGACCCGCTCTCTCGGACCCGCTCTCTCGGACCCGCTCCCTCGGACCCGCTCTCTCGGACCCGCTCTCTCGGACCCGTTCTCTCGGACCCGCTCTATTGGACCCTCGCTCTCTCGGACCCGCTCCCTCGGACTCGCTCTCTCGGACCCGCTCTCTCGGACCCGCTCTCTCGGACCCTCGCTCCCTCGGACCCTCTCCCTCGGACCCGCTCGCTCGGACCCGCTCGCTCGGACCCGCTCGCTCGGACCCGCTCTCTCGGGCCCGCTCCCTCGGGCCCGCTCGCTCGGACCCGCTCGCTCGGACCCGCTCGCTCGGACCCGCTCTCTCGGACCCGTTCTCTCGGACCCGCTCGCTCGGACCCGCTCTCTCGGATCCGCTCTCTCGGACCCGCTCTCTCGGGCCCGCTCTCTCGGACCCGCTCTCTCGGACCCGCTCTCTCGGACCCGCTCTCTCGGACCCGCTCTCTCGGACCCGCTCTCTCGGATCCGCTCTCTCGGACCCGCTCTCTCGGACCCGCTCTCTCGGACCCGCTCTCTCGGACCCGCTCCCTCGGAGCCGCTCTCTCGGACCCGCTCTCTCGGGCCCGCTCTCTCAGACCGGCTCTCTCGGGCCCGTTCTCGGACTCTCGCGCTCGCGCTCTTGCACTCGCTCGCTCGCTCGGACCTGCGCTCCCGGACCCACTCCCTCGGACCCGCTCTCTCAGACCCACTCTCTCGGGCCCGTTCTCAGACTCTCGCGCTGTAACACTCACTCGCTCCCTCGGACCCGCTCTCTCGGACCCGCTCTCTCGGACCCGTTCTCTCGGACCCGCTCTATTGGACCCTCGCTCTCTCGGACCCGCTCCCTCGGACCCGCTCTCTCGGACCCGCTCTCTCGGACCCGCTCTATTGGACCCTCGCTCCCTCGGACCCTCTCCCTCGGACCCGCTCGCTCGGACCCGCTCGCTCGGACCCGCTCTCTCGGGCCCGCTCCCTCGGGCCCGCTCGCTCGGACCCGCTCGCTCGGACCCGCTCGCTCGGACCCGCTCTCTCGGACCCGCTCTCTCGGACCCGTTCTCTCGGACCCGCTCGCTCGGACCCGCTCTCTCGGACCCGCTCTCTCGGATCCGCTCGCTCGGACCCGCTCTCTCGGACCCGCTCTCTCGGATCCGCTCTCTCGGATCCCCTCTCTCGGACCCGCTCTCTCAAACCCGCTCTCTCGGACCCGCTCCCTCGGAGCCGCTCTCTCGGACCCGCTCTCTCGGACCCGCTCTCTCGGGCCCGCTCTCTGAGACCGGCTCTCTCGGGCCCGTTCTCGGACTCTCGCGCTCGCGCTCTTGCACTCGCTCGCTCGGACCTGCGCTCCCGGACCCACTCCCTCGGACCCGCTCTCTCAGACCCACTCTCTCGGGCCCGTTCTCAGACTCTCGCGCTGTAACACTCACTCGCTCACTCGGACCTGCGCTCCCGGACCCGCTCGCTCGGAACCGCTCCTTTGGACCAGCTCTCTCAGACCCACTCTCTCGGGCCCGTTCTCGGACTCTCGCGCTCTAACACTCGCTCGCTCGGACCTGCGCTCCCGGACCCGCTCTCTCGGACCCGCTCTCTCGGACCCGCTCTCTCAGGCCCGTTCTCTCGCACTTGCTCGCTCGGATCCGCTCTCTCGGAACCGCTCTCTCAGACCCGCTCTCTCAGGCCCGTTCTCTCGCACTTGCTCGCTCGGATCCGCTCTCTCGGATCCGCTCTCTCGGACCCGCTCGCTCGGACCCGCTCTCTCGGACCCGTTCTCTCGGACCCGCTCTCTCGGACCCGCTCTCTCGGACCCGTTCTCTCGGACCCGCTCTCTCGGACCCGCTCTCTCGGACCCGCTCTCTCGGACCCGTTCTCTCGGACCCGCTCTCTCGGGCCCGCTCTCTCGGGGGTGAATGTGGTGAATTCTAAGCCTAGTAATTCACACTGTGTTGCATTATATGTATTGTGTCTATGTAAGCTCTGTATACGTGCAGTTGCGCGGCTCTGCCCATAGGGGGAGATGAGGAGTTTGTATTGGGCTCCACCCTTGGCTCCGCCCATGGCTCCTCCCACTAACCGGAAGTATAAAGATCAGCAGTTGTGAGCCTGCTGCCAGTTCATCTCGTCATGGCAGGCTCTGTTGTAAGACTATTAAAACCACTGTTCACGTCCAATCTCGTGTCTTGTGAATTGATGGTCACATCAAGTGATTAGCACAATTGCTTCACAGCTCCAGGTCCCAGGTTCGATACCCGACTTGGGTCACTGTCTGTGCGGAATCTGCACGTTCTCCCTGTGTCTGCATGGGTTTCCTCCGGGTGCTCCTGTTGCCTCCCACAGTCCAAAGATGTGCAGGTTAGGTGGCTTGGCCATGCTAAATTGCCCTTAGTGTTGGGTGGGGTTGCAGGGTTGTGGGGATAGGGTGGAGGTGTGGGCTTGGGTAGGGTGCTCTTTCCAAGAGCCGGTGAAGACTCGATGGGCCGAATGGCCTCTTTCTGCACTGTAAATTCTATGAAGTGGAGAGCGTGAGAGACAGGTGGAGAGAGACAGAGCGAAGTGGAACGAGAGAGAGAGAAAGAAAGTTGGAGAGAGACAGAGAATCACAGAATAATACAGTGGAGAAGAGGCCCTTCAGCCCATCAAGTCTGCACTGGCGCATGAAAAACACCTGACCTATCTACTTTTGCTACTTGCCCCATTGCCTTTAATATTATGACGCGCCAAATGCTCATCCAGGTACTTTTTAAAGGATGTGAGGCAATCCGCCTCTAGCACCCTTCCAGGCAGTGCATTCCAGACCATCACCACACTCTGGGTAAAAAGGTTTTCCCTCAAATACCCCTCAAACCTCCTGCCCCTCACCTTGAACTTGCGTCCCCTTGAATCTGACCCTGCAAATAAGGGAAACAGCTGCTCTCACCAGTGTCAGGCCATTCATTAAATACTTCCTTGTCAAATTACTCCTTCCCAAAGTGTACCACCATACACTTTTCAGGGATAAATTCCATCTGCCACTTTTCTGCCATTTGTCCATCCCATCTATATATTCATGTAAACCAAGACACTCATTCTCACTGTTAACCACCCAGCCAATCTTTGTGTCATCTGCAAACTTACTGGGCAAGATTTTCCGACCCCGCGTCGGAGAATCGCCGGGGGGGGGGGGGGGGGGGGGGGGGGGGGGGGGGGAATCACGCGACACCGCTCCAACGCCTCTCCGCCAAATCTCCAACGCTCAACGCAGCTCCCCCCCACCCCCGACGATTCTCCGCGAAGGGCCGAATGCCCGCTGAATTCGGCCGAGTCCCGCTGGCACCGTTCACATGTGGTCCTACCTGGCAGGACCTCGCCGTTCATGCTGCGGGGGGCGCCCTGGTGTGGGGGAGGGTGGGGTCCACGTTGGCCAGGCCCGCAGCTTATCCCTGGGGGGGCCTATGTTCCTCCGCACCGGCACCTGTAGGGCTCCGCAATGTTACCCAGGGGCCAGCGCGGGGAAGGCAACCTACGTGCATGCACGGACTCAGGCCGGTCGTGGCGCGCATGTGCGAACTCGGCTTCAGTGCCATGCTGGCCCCCTGTGCAGTGCAGCACCCCTGATCCTAGGGGCCAGATGACGCCGTCGTAAAACGCTGCGTCATCTGCATCATAGTTTATATAAATGACAAACAGTAGCGGACCCAGCACAGATTCCTGTGATACGCCACTGGATACTGGCTTCCAGTCACTAAAGCAGCCTCTGTCTACTACAACTGAGCCCATTTTGAATCCAGCTTATCAAGTTATCCTGTATCCCATATGTATTTGCCTTCTTTGTACGTCTCCCATGTGGAACCTTGTCAAAGGCTTCACTAAAATCCACGTAAACTACATCAACTGCACTACCCTCATCTACACACCTGGTCACATGCTCAAACATTCAATCAAATTTGTCAGGCATGGCCTCCCTCTGGCAAAGCCACACTGACTATTCCTGATCAAACCGTGCCTCTCCAAGTGGAGATAGATTCTGTCCTTCAGACCTTTCTCCAATACTTTCCCTACCACTGACGCGGGACTCACTGGTGCGTAGGTCCCTGGCTTATCTCTACAACCTTCCTTAAATAGTGGGACCACATTATCTGTCCCCCCCCCCCCCCCCCCCCCGTCCTCTGGCACCTCCCCCATGGTCAGAGACAAATTAGAAATTTGGATCAGAGCCCTTGCAATCTCCTCCCTTGCCTTCCACAGCAGTCTGGGACACAATTCACCTGGACTGGAGAACTGTTCACTTTTAAGCCTGCCAATACCTCCAATACCTTGTCACTCCCTATGACAATTTGCTCACGTACCTCACAGTCTCTCTCCCTGGGTTCCATATTGACCTCCTCATTCTATTGGGTGAAGACAGATGTGAAGTATTCATTCAACATGCTACCAATGTCCTCTGGCTCCACCTACATCAACAGCACCTTTGGTCCCTATGGGCCCTAATCTTTCCCTAGTTATCCTCTTCCCATTGATATACTTACAGAATATCTTGGGATTTTCCCTCCTTTTACCAGCCAGAGCTTTCGCGTATCCCGTCTTTGCTCTCCTTTTTCTTAAAATGTATTTTATTACTGTGATGAATTATATTGCATTGTAATTGCGCGGCTCTGCCCATAGGGGGAGATGAGGAGCTTGTACTGGGCTTCACCCTTGGCTCCCCCATGACTCCGCCCATGGCTCCTCCCACTAACCGGAAGTATAAAGTGCTGCAGCCGTGTGAGCCTGCTCTCAGTTCCTCTGGTCGCAGGCTGGCTCAGTTGTAAGACTTTTAAAACCACAGTTTATTTCCAATCGTGTGTCTAGTGAATTGAAGGTCACATCAATTTAATAGTCTTAGAAAACTTGAAGAAAACTACTATGGAATCAGCCCTCAAACCTGATCGACTAGAACTCGACCCGCAGGCTGCAGAGGCAAAGGAAATCTTCCTACACTGGCTTCGATGTTTCAAGGCCTACCTGGCTGATTCAAGCACTTCCGAGGCTACAGAGGAGCAGAAACTCAGCCTACTGCACGCAAGGGTGAGCCACCATATCTCAACGCAACTTAATTGCACCACCTCATATACTGAGGCCCTGGCCATGCTCGACCGAATGTACGTGCGGCCCATCAACGAGGTCTACGCGCGGCACATTTTCACGACCCGCCGCCAGCGCCCCGCGGAGTCGCTGAAAGACTTTCTGCACGATTTAAAAGCCCTTGCTCGGGACTGCAATGTTCAGGCTGTAACAGCCGCCCAGCATATGGAAATCGCTGTACGTGATGTATACGTTGCAGGGCTCAGGTCCAACTATGTGCGTCAACGGTTGCTTGAAAAAGGGGCCCAGAACTTGGAGGACACTGTAGAGTTAGCTACAACCATGGAGGTCTCGTTCTGCAGTTTGAACTCATTCCCCGTGGACCAGGCGACCCCATCGTGGGCCCCCGACCAGCGACTGCCCCAGGCCTGCATTGCACAGCCACCCACCCACTATGCAGCACCAGCGTGCCATTTTTGTGGACAGGACAGCCCCAACACCCATGGCAGCACTGCCCGGCCTGCAATGCGACCTGCAGCAACTGCGGTCACAAAGAACACTATGCCCGAGTATGCCTGGCTAAGTCGAAAACTCCAAACTCCCCCGCAGTCCAGAGCACTCGCCTCCCAAACCCGCAGGCCCCGTAATGCTGCAGCGTGTCTACCGACTCCGCCCCCACCCGACATGTGCGACTCATGGGGGCCGCCATCTTGGCAACCCTCCTCCACGCGGCCGGCCACTGCAACTCATGGGGACCACCATCTTGGACGCCATCTTCTTCTCCGCCCGCTACGTGTGATCCACGGGGGCGGCCATCTTGGGCGCCATCTTCTCCAGCCTCCGAATCTCATCTCGACGACTACGACCTCAGCGGACAGTCATCACGGGGCCGCTCCAGCACTGCTGATCGAGCCGCCGACTACCCGCAACTCACGTTGGACCAGTCGCGTCCGAAACACCTCCAGAGCTCGATGATGTCCGTTAAAATCAACGGGTACAGGACACCGTGTCTCTTCGACTCCGGGAGCACCGCGTACATCGTACATCCTGACCTGGTAAGACGCTGTTCGCTCCCTGTCTTCCCTGCACGGCAAACTATCTCCCTCACCTCAGGACGATTCAGGGCGCCAGCTACTCTAATTTCCAGCTGTACGTACGCCCCACTCTTACTTGGACTCGACTTCCAATGTAATCTCAAGACCCTCACACTCAGCTTCGGCGGACCCCTACCGCCGCTCACTGTCTGCAGTCTAGCGATGCTAAAAATCGACCCCCCCCCCCCCCCTCCACTCTTTGCTAACCTCACTCCGAACTGCAAACCCGTAGCCACCTGCAGCAGGAGGTACAGCCAGCAGGACAGGGTATTTATTAGAGCCGAGGTCCAGCGGCTCCTACATGAGGGAATCATAGAGGCCAGTAACAGCCCCTGGAGAGCTCAGGTGGTGGTCGTCAAGACCGGGGAAAAGTTCCGGATGGTGGTTGATTACAGCCAAACCATTAACCGGTTCACGCTCCTCGATGCGTACCCCCTCCCCAGGATTGCAGACATGGTTAATCAGATCGCCCAGTACCGCATATTTTCCACCGTGGATCTGAAGTCTGCATACCACCAGCTCCCAATCCGCCCGGACGACCGCCACTACACGGCATTCGAGGCCGATGGCCGCCTCTTCCATTTCCTCCGGGTCCCCTTTGGCGTCACGAATGTGGTCTCGGTGTTCCAACGAGCAATGGACCGAATGGTGGACCAGTACCGGCTGCAGGCAACATTTCCGTACTTGGATAATGTCACCATCTGCGGCCATGATCAGCAGGACCACAACGCCAACCTCCACCGATTTCTCCAAACTGCCCAGAAACTTAATCTCACTTATAATACGGAGAAATGCGTTTTCCGCACTACCAGGCTAGCCATCCTCGGCTACGTCGTGGAAAACGGAGTCCTGGGCCCCAACCCGGACCGTATGCGCCCCCCTCTTACAACTCCCTCTCCCTCATTGTCCCAGGGCCCTCAAGAGGTGCCTGGGATTTTTCTCTTATTATGCCCAGTGGGTCCCTCAGTATGCGGACAAAGCCCACCCACTATTTAAGACCACACTCTTTCCTCTATCAGTTGAGGCCCGCCAGGCCTTCAACTGCATCAAGGAGGACATCGCCAAAGCGGCCATGCGGGCGGTGGATGAATCCGTCCCCTTCCAGGTGGAGAGCAACGCCTCAGAGGTCGCTCTCGCCGCCACTCTGAATCAGGCAGGGAGACCAGTCGCCTTCTTCTCCCGAACCCTCTCCGCTTCGGAACTTCGACACTCCTCGGTCGAAAAAGAAGTCAAGCCATTGTGAAAGCCGTACGGCACTGGAGGCACTACCTCGCCGGTAGGAGGCTCACCATCATCACCGACCAAAGATCGGTTGCTTTCATGTTTGACAACTCGCAAAGGGGCAAAATTAAAAATGATAAAATCCTGCGGTGGAGGATCGAACTCTCCACCTACAATTACGATATGTATCGACCGGGGAAGCTCAACGAGCCCCCAGATGCACTGTCCCGCGGCACATGCCCCAGCGCGCAAGACGACCGCCTGAAAGCTATCCACAATGACCTCTGCCACCCGGGGGTCACCCGACTCGCCCACTACGTCAAAGCCCGAAATCTGCCTTTCTCCACCGAGGAGGTAAAAGCCATCACCAGGGATTGCCCGATCTGCGCGGAGTGCAAACCGCACTTCTATAGACCAGACAGAGCCCACCTGGTAAAGGCATCCCGGCCCTTTGAACGCTTGAGCATCAATTTCAAAGGGCCACTCCCCTCGACCAATCGAAATGTGTACTTTCTGAACGTCATCGATGAATTCTCCCGCTTCCCGTTTGCCATCCCGTGCCCCGATATGACCTCCCACACAGTCATCAGAGCCCTGCACAGTATCTTCACCCTGTTCGGTTTCCCCAGCTACGTACACAGCAAAAGGGGTTTGTCCTGTATGAGCGACGAGCCGCGTCAGTACCTGCTCGACAAGGGCATCGCCTCGAGCAGGACTACCAGCTACAACCCCAGGGGGAACGGGCAGGTGGAGAGGGAGAACGCGACGGTCTGGAAGACCGTCCTACTGACCCTCCGGTCCAGGAATCCCCGACCTCCCATTGGGAGGAGGTCCTCCCCGACACGCTCCATGCAATTAGGTCCCTCCTGTGCACCGCCACCAACCAGACTATTTGTTTTCCCTAGGGGCACTACCACGGGGGTTTTGCTCCCATCCTGGTTGAGGACACCGGGCCCGGTTCTCCTCCGGAAGCACGTCCGGGCACACAAAACAGACCCGCTAGTAGAGAGGGTACTACTGCTTCATTCAAACCCCCAATACACCTTCATTGAATACCCCGACGGCCGTCAGGACACCGTTTCCCTCCAGGACCTGGCGCCTGCGATACCACCGCCGAGGTACCCCTCACACTACACCCCACCCAACCCCCTGCGCCTATAGGTTTCCTGCCCACGCTCATCAGCCCCGTGCCTATAGGTTTCCTGCCCACGCTCGGCGCCCCCGCGCCTATAGGTTTCCTGCGCCCCCCGTCGCACCGGTCAGGAATGAAGCTCGGGCCGAAACACCGCCGGAGTCCACCGTCATACCCATGCCGATCGTCACCACCCAGCCACCCGAAGAGGCTGCAACCCCGCTGCTCCGCCAATCCCAAAGGACGATTCGGCCACCGGACCGACTCAATTTGTAGACCCGTCACCCCTGCCGGACTTGATTTTTTACAGGGGGTGAATGTGGTATATTCTGCTGCATTGTAATTCACACTGAATTGCATTGCGTTGTATTATGTCCTTGTGGGCTCTGTATGTGAGCCGTTGCACGGCTTTGCCCATAGGGGGAGATGAGGAGCTTGTACTGGGCTTCACCCTTGGCTCCGCCCATAGCTCCTCCCATTAACCAGAAGTATAAAGTGCTGCTCTCAGTTCCTCTGGTCGCAGGCTGGCTCAGTTGTAAGACTATTACAACCACAGTTTACTTCCAATCGTGTGTCTAGTGAATTGATGGTCACATCAATTACAAACATGTATCAAAACTGGTTACAACACATAAACATCCCGGGAAACATACCTCCCAGCAATCAACTATCCAGTCTGTACAATTCTTTTCCCTTATTCGTGCTTTATTTGACTAAAATCCACCAATCCCAAACCTTTTTTTGCAACTTATCTATTTCTTTCTCCATAACAACCTTAAATTGTACCATATTAAGGTCGCTATCACCAAAATGCTCCCCCACCACCTCAACCACCTGTCTGGCTTCATTCCGCAGAATTAGGTCCAGCACTGCACTGCCCCTTCTTGGCTCCTCTACATATTGAGCTAAAAGGTTCTCCTGTATACATTTTAAGAACTCCATTCCATCCAAGACCTTAGCACGATGACTATCCCCAATTAATGTTTAGAAAGTTGAAATCACCAAACATATAATTACCCTATTTTTTTTTTTACACACCTCTGTGAATTTTGCACATATTTGCTCCTCAATTTGCCGCTATCTGGGGTCTATAATAAACACTGAGCAATGTGGCTGTCCCTTTTTTATTCCTGAGCTCTACCTACAAAGCTTCATTTGATGCCCGCTCCAAGGCATCATCTCTCCTCACCGCAGTAACTAACTCCTTGACTAATAATGCAATCCCTCCACCTCTTTTACCCCCTCCTCTTACTCGCCTGAAGATTCTAAGTCTCAGGATGCTGAACTAGCAATCCTGCCCCTCCCTCAACTACGTCTCCGTGATGGCTATTATATCACAATTCCATGTGTCCATCTTGCCCGACAGAGAGAAGTGGAGGGAGGGATAGACAGAGAGAGAGACAGAGACAGAGAGAGACAAAGAGCGGTGAAGAGTGAGATAGACGGAGAGCCTGAAAGAAACCAGTGATAATAGGGTCAGTACTGAGGGAGTGCTGCACTGTCAGAGGGTCAGTACTGAGGGAGTGCTGCACTGTCAGAGGGTCAGTACTGAGGGAGTGCTGCACTGTCAGAGGGTCGGTACTGAGGGAGTGCTGCACTGTCAGAGGGTCAGTACTGAGCGAGTGCTGCAGTGTCAGAGGGTCAGTACTGAGGGATTGCTGCACTGTAGGAGGGTCAGTACTGAGGGAGTGCCGCCCTGTCAGAGAGTCAGCATTAAGGGAATGCTGCACTGTCAGAGGGTCAGTCATGAGGTAGTGCCGCACTGTCGGATAGTCAGTACTGAGGGAGTGCTGCACTGTCCGAGAGTCAGTACTGAGGGAGTGCTGCACTGTCGGAGGGTCAGGATTGGGGGACTGCTGCACTGTCAAAGGGACAGTACTGAGGGAGTGTTCCACTGTCAAAGGGTCAGTACTGAGGGAGTGTTCCACTGTCAGAGGGTCAGTACTGAGGGAGAGCTGCACTGTCAGAGGGTCAGTACTGAGGGAGTGTTCCACTGTCAAAGGGTCAGTACTGAGGGAGTGTTCCACTGTCAAAGGGTCAGTACTGAGGGAGTGCTGCACTGTCAGAGGGTTAGTACTGAGGGAGTGTTCCACTGTCAAAGGGTCAGTACTGAGGGAGTGTTCCACTGTCAAAGGGTCAGTACTGAGGGAGTGTTCCACTGTCAAAGGGTCAGTACTGAGGGAGTGCTGCACTGTCAGAGGGTTAGTACTGAGGGAGTGTTCCACTGTCAAAGGGTCAGTACTGAGGGAGTGCTGCACTGTCAGAGGGTCAGTGCTGAGGGACTGCTGCACTGTCAAAGGGTCAGTACTGAGGGAGAGCTGCACTGTCTGAGGGTCAGTACTGAGGGAGTGCTGCACTGTCAGAGGGTCAGTACTGAGGGAGTGCTGCATTGTCAGAGGGTCGGTACTGAGGGAGTGCTGCACTGTCAGAGGATCAGTACTGAAGGAGTGCTGCACTGTCAGAGGGTCAGTACTGAGGGAGTGTTCCACTGTCAAAGGGTCAGTACTGAGGGAGAGCTGCACTGTCTGAGGGTCAGTACTGAGGGAGTGCTGCACTGTCAGAGGGTCAGTACTGAGGGAGTGCTGCACTGTCGGAGGGTCAGTACTGAGGGAATGCTGCATTGTCGGAGGGTCAGTACTGAGGGAGTGCTGCACTGTCAGAGGGTCAGTACTGAGGGAGTGTTCCACTGTCAAAGGGTCAGTACTGAGGGAGTGTTCCACTGTCAAAGGGTCAGTACTGAGGGAGTGCTGCACTGTCAGAGGGTCAGTACTGAGGGAGTGCTGCACTGTCGGAGGGTCAGTACTGAGGGAATGCTGCACTGTGGAGGGTCAGTACTGAGGGAGTGCTGCACTGTCAGAGGGTCAGTACTGGAGGGTTGCCGCATTGTCGAGGGAGGGGTGCCAGGGTTCTGCCTGGTGTCCTGAGACCGAATATTCATTCTTCAAAGAACATTCCTGAAAAATCGGACGGCCTGGGTCTCTTTCACATTGCTGTATGTGGGATCTTGCTGTGCCCAAAGTGCTGGGTTGGCTGAGGGGCTTTGGGACGTGTGGGAGGTGCTGTGGGAATGAAACGACACACTGAGGCGGCAGCTGGTGGACTGACCCGGGGTGGGGGTCACTCTGTCCTCAGTCACAAAGTCCTGTCTCCCAGGATGAAAAAACATTCATACAATCAGAAATACATTTCAGTCAGCATCAAACAAGCCTCCAGGTCCGAGGACCGTCACCAGCTTCTTTACTAAGGGACATCTCCTCAGTGTGACCTCGGTCACAGTGAGCAGGTGGGAGGGCGGACCAGCAGGGGCTGATCCCAGAGCCTGAGTGACTGGAATGTGCACTGTGACCCCGCCTGGGACACGGAAAGGCTGCAGCGGGACACGGGATGGTGTGTGGAGGCTGTCCTGTGAATGACTGGCCCTCAGAGTGGGTCAGAGGGCAGTGTGAGTGCGACTCATCCTCAAGTCCGGCTCACCCGGGACAGGGCCAGAGAGAGGGGGAGCCACATAGAGAGACAGATAGAAAGAGACACACAGAGACAGATAGAGACAGACAGACAGAGAGACAGAGATAGAGAGAGTGACAGGACCAGAGAGAGAGACACACACAGAGGGACTGATAGAGAGAGACACAGAGATAGACAGATAGAGACAGACAGACAGCGAGACAAGAAATAGACAAATAGAGACAGACAGACAGAGACACAGAGATAGAGAGATTGACAGGGCCAGAGAGAGAGACACACACAGAGAGATAGAGAGAGAGACAGACAGCGAGACAAGAGACAGACAGACAGATGCAGACACAGAGATAGAGTGAGCAAGAGGGACAGAGAGAGAGCCTCACAGAGAGACAGATAGTGAGAGACACCAAGATAGACAAATAGAGACAGACAGACAGAGAACGAGAGGGCCAAAGAGAGAGATACACACAGATAGAGAGAGAGACAGAGAGAGACACACACAGAGGTAGAGAGTGAGAGAGCCAGAGAGAGAGAGACACACACAGGTAGGGAGAGTGACAGAAAGAGCGAGACACACAGAGACGGAGAGCGAAAGGGCCAGAGAGAGAGACATATACACAGATAGAGAGAGACAGACAGACAGAGACACAGAGATAGAAAGGGCCAGAGAGAGACACACAGATAGATAGAGACAGACAGACAGAGACGCAGAGAAAGACAGACAGAGAGAGACGGAGTCACACAGAGAGAGAGCCACACAGATAGATAGAGAAAGCGAGTCAAAGAAAGAAAAAGAGTCAGAGAAAGACAGTCACAGAGAGAGAGAGAGATAGACGGAGGGAGACAGAGATGGAAGGAGAGAGAAAGGCAGACAGACAGAGAGAGATGGAGATAGCGAGACAGAGGGGAGGATAGAGACAGTGAGAGAGAGAAACAGGGAGACTGAGATGGAGAGGGTGAGGGTGGGAGAGGGAGAGATACAGAGCGAGAAGAGAGAGACACGGAGACTGAGAGAGAGAGTGTGAGGGAGAGTAGGAGAGAGATGGAGAGAGAGAGAGAGTATTGAAAGACAGAACACTCACCACCATCAGGAAGAGAAGGAGCCGATGCCAGAAGCTTTAGCGGAGGTTGGGTAGCAGGCGACATGGCACCCACGGGTAGGGCAGGATGACAGCGGAAACTGCCTCGCCCGTTACCCCCCTCGCACGGTGCCCCGTGACATCCAATCTCCGGTCTGGGAATGCGTTCAGCCCGCTCTGATCTCGCAGCGATGAGCGGACACTGTACAGGCGTAGTGGGCGCCAATCGATTTAATTCTCTGCCCCCCCCCCCCCCCCCCCCTTTCCCGTTTATTCTCAGCTCAGTGACCAAGAGTCTCACAGGAGGATTCAGACGGAGAGTCTCCCCTTTTCCGCTTTCAATGCTTGGTCTCCGTCTGTCGGGAGGGAGGGGGAGAGAGAGGGAGTGGAGCAACGCGCTGGCTGGTCTCTCTGCTCCTCTCGCAGCCTCCACTCCTCTTGCCTTGGATTGAGGCAATGCCAGCCCACCGCAGCGATAGTGAGGGTCCCTCGGCAGTCTGTCTGTCTGTCTGTGTGCCCTCTCCCGCTTACCCAGCTCCCCTGCACACACACACAGAATGGAATCCCCCACTCTGCCCTCAGACAAAAGCCATTGTGAATGGGAGACAGACAGAGAATGAAAGCCAGCACCAGCAAACACCCCAC